>NW_027224443.1:0-30846 GCF_023699985.2 Odocoileus virginianus | reverse complement strand
TGGGGGTCACCCAGCATTCGCAAAGGGAGCCATGGGCCCCAAATCAACTCGAGATGAGGCCCGCTTCCCCTGCATTGACTCCAGAGCCATCCCCGTTCCCCATCAAACACGACCTGAGGCTTGACTCCCTTTAGGCAACTCCGAGGTTCCCCGAGAACAACGGGCCAAGTCTAGAGAAGTACCAAGTTCAGCAGAGCAACTCGAGTACTGGTCCGTGTACCCCAAATTGCTACGAGATGAGAGCTGATTCCCTGGCTTAGACTCAAGACGTAGGTCACCTTTCCACAAGCCCTCAAGAGGAGGCTTCTCTCAGCAATAGGTATGAGGGAGGGACCCTGAGATTGCTGCCTCAGTGGGCATATACACCGAGAAACCCTGACTCGAAAGGAGGTCGGGTTCCTTGCAGTGGCTTGAATACAGTCTAGTCTTTCATCTCACAAGGTGAAGGGATGTCTGCACCACCTGTGGAGTCCCTAGAGAAAGCCCTAGGTCCCCGACACCTTTCGACGGAATGCCTCACATGCCTCTGACACCTCGAGAGGCACGCAGAGCTCACTGCTTTCAAGAATTTGACGGAGCCTGACTCCTCTTGAACATTGACAGGAATCCCAGTATCCCTGTGGCTACTGGAAAGGGACCCTGGGTCTCCCGACTCACCTCGAGAAGCGTCCCTTTTGCCCTGCCAAGCCTCGAAGAGACTCCTGAGGTGTCCCTCGTAACTCGACAGGAGTCCTGACTTCGTTGAACAAACACGAGGGTTGAAGGGCCATCCCCGCCGTAAGTCGAGAATGTACCCCAGGTCCCCGCCGCAACTCGAGAAAAACCATGAGACTTCCCCCTCCAAGCGAGATGAGGCCCGATTCCCCTGCACTGCATGCAGAGCAATTCCGTGAGCCCCCTGAAACATGTCAGGAGCCTCGACTTGCTTGATGGATGTCGAGACAGTCGCAAAAACACTGTCACAAGTAGAGAGGGACCCTGAGGTCACACCAGCATCGCGAAGGAGCTCCATGGGCCCCAAATCAACTCGAGATGAGGCCCGCTTCCCCTGCATTGACTCCAGAGCAACATCCCCCGTTCCCCATCAAACACGACCTGAGGCTTGACTCCCTTTAGGCAACTCCAGAGGTTCCCCGAGAACAACGGGCCAAGTCTAGAGGAGTACCAAGTTCAGCAGAGCAACTCGAGGACTGCTCCGTGTACCCCAAATTGCCTCCCTTTAGGCCAACAGACCAGATCCCTTTAGTAAGTTTCAGCAGAGCAACTCGAGGACTGCTCCGTGTACCCCAAATTGCCTCGAGATGAGAGCTGATTCCCTGGCTTAGACTCAAGACGTAGGCCACCTTTCCACAAGCCCCTCAAGAGGAGGCTTCTCTCAGCAATAGGTATGAGGGAGGGACCCTGAGATTGCTGCCTCAATGGAGATATACACCGAGAAGCCCTGACTCGAAAGGGTTTCCTTGCAGTGGCTTGAATACAGTCTAGTCTTTCATCTCACAAGGTGAAGGGATGTCTGCACCACCTGTGGAGTCCCTAGAGAAAGCCCTAGGTCCCCGACTCCTTTCGACGGAATGCCTCACATGCCTCTGACACCTCGAGAGGCACGCAGAGCTCACTGCTTCAAAATTGGACGGAGCCTGACTTCCTCTTGAACATTGACAGGTATCCCAGTATCCCTGTGGCTACTGGAAAGGGACCCTGGGTCTCCCGACTCACCTCGAGAAGCGTCCCTTTTGCCCTGCCAAGCCTCGAAGAGACTCCTGAGGTGTCCCTCGTAACTCGACAGGAGTCCTGACTTCGTTGAACCTGTCCCTCGTAAGCGAGGGTTGAAGGGCCATCCCCGCCGTAAGTCGAGAATGTACCCCAGGTCCCCGCCGCAACTCGAGAAAAACCCCAGACTTCCCCCTCCAAGCGAGAAAAACCATGAGACTTCCCCCTCCAAGCGAGATGAGGCCCGATTCCCCTGCACTGCATGCAGAGCAATTCCGTGAGCCCCCTGAAACATGTCAGGAGCCTCGACTTGATTGTGTCGAGACAGTCCGCAAAAACACTGTCACAAGTAGAGAGGGACCCTGAGGTCACACCAGCATCGCGAAGGAGCTCCATGGGCCCCAAATCAACTCGAGATGAGGCCCGCTTCCCCTGCATTGACTCCAGAGCCATCCCCCGTTCCCCATCCAAACACGACCTGAGGCTTGACTCCCTTTAGGCAACTCCAGAGGTTCCCCGAGAACAACGGGCCAAGTCTAGAGGAGTACCAAGTTCAGCAGAGCAACTCGAGGACTGCTCCGTGTACCCCAAATTGCCTCGAGATGAGAGCTGATTCCCTGGCTTAGACTCAAGACGTAGGCCACCTTTCCACAAGCCCCTCAAGAGGAGGCTTCTCTCAGCAATAGGTATGAGGGAGGGACCATGAGATTGCTGCCTCAATGGGCATATACACCGAGAAGCCCTGACTCGAAAGGAGGCCGGGTTTCCTTGCAGTGGCTTGAATACAGTCTAGTATTTCATCTCACAAGGTGAAGGGATGTCTGCACCACCTGTGGAGTCCCTAGAGAAAGCCCTAGGTCCCCGACTCCTTTCGACGGAATGCCTCACATGCCTCTGACACCTCGAGAGGCACGCAGAGCTCACTGCTTCAAAATTTGACGGAGCCTGACTCCTCTTGAACATTGACAGGCGAATCCCAGTATCCCTGTGGCTACTGGAAAGGGACCCTGGGTCTCCCGACTCACCTCGAGAAGCGTCCCTTTTGCCCTGCCAAGCCTCGAAGAGACTCCTGAGGTGTCCCTCGTAACTCGACAGGAGTCCTGACTTCGTTGAACAAACACGAGGGTTGAAGGGCCATCCCCGCCGTAAGTCGAGAATGTACCCCAGGTCCCCGCCGCAACTCGAGAAAAACCATGAGACTTCCCCCTCCAAGCGAGATGAGGCCCGATTCCCCTGCACTGCATGCAGAGCAATTCCGTGAGCCCCCTGAAACATGTCAGGAGCCTCGACTTGCTTGATGGATGTCGAGACAGTCCGCCAAAACACTGTCACAAGTAGAGAGGGAAACTGAGGTCACACCAGCATCGCGAAGGAGCTCCATGGGCCCCAAATCAACTCGAGATGAGGCCCGCTTCCCCTGCATTGACTCCAGAGCCATCCCCCGTTCCCCATCAAACACGACCTGAGGCTTTGACTCCCTTTAGGCAACTCCAGAGGTTCCCCGAGAACAACGGGCCAAGTCTAGAGGAGTACCAAGTTGAGCAGAGCAACTCGAGGACTGCTCCGTGTACCCCAAATTGCCTCGAGATGAGAGACTATTCCCTGGCTTAGACTCAAGACGTAGGCCACCTTTCCACAAGCCCCTCAAGAGGAGGCTTCTCTCAGCAATAGGTATGAGGGAGGGACCCTGAGATTGCTGCCTCAGTGGGCATATACACCGAGAAACCCTGACTCGAACCGAGGTCGGGTTCCTTGCAGTGGCTTGAATACAGTCTAGTCTTTCATCTCACAAGGTGAAGGGATGTCTGCACCACCTGTGGAGTCCCTAGAGAAAGCCCTAGGTCCCCGACACCTTTCGACGGAATGCCTCACATGCCTCTGACACCCCGAGAGGCACGCAGAGCTCACTGCTTCAAAATTGGACGGAGCCTGACTCCTCTTGAACATTGACAGGAATCCCAGTATCCCTGTGGCTACTGGAAAGGGACCCTGGGTCTCCCGACTCACCTCGAGAAGCGTCCCTTTTGCCCTGCCAAGCCTCGAAGAGACTCCTGAGGTGTCCCTCGTAACTCGACAGGAGTCCTGACTTCGTTGAACAAACTCGAGGGTTGAAGGGCCATCCCCGCCGTAAGTCGAGAATGTACCCCAGGTCCCCGCCGCAACTCGAGAAAAACCATGAGACTTCCCCTCCAAGCGAGATGAGGCCCGATTCCCCTGCACTGCATGCAGAGCAATTCCGTGAGCCCCCTGAAACATGTCAGGAACCTCGACTTGCTTGATGGATGTCGAGACAGTCCGCAAAAACACTGTCACAAGTAGAGAGGGACCCTGAGGTCACACCAGCATCGCGAAGGAGCTCCATGGGCCCCAAATCAACTCGAGATGAGGCCCGCTTCCCCTACATTGACTCCAAAGCCATCCTCCGTTCCCCATCAAACACGACCTGATGCTTGACTCCCTTTAGGCAACTCCAGAGGTTTCCAGAGAACAACGGGCCAAGTCTAGAAGAGTACAAAGTTCAGCAGAGCAACTCGAGGACTGCTCCGTGTACCCCAAATTGCTTCGAGATGAGAGCTGATTCCCTGGCTTAGACTCAAGTCGTAGGCCACCTTTCCACAAGTCCCTCAAGAGGAGGCTTCTCTCAGCAATAGGTATGAGGGAGGGACCCTGAGATTTGTGCCTCAATGGGCATATACACCGAGAAGCCCTGACTCGAAAGGAGGCCGGATTTCCTTGCAGTGGCTTGAATACAGTCTAGTCTTTCATCTCACAAGGTGAAGGGATGTCTGCACCACCTGTGGAGTCCCTAGAGAAAGCCCTATGTCCCCGACTCCTTTCGACGGAATGCCTCACATGCCTCTGACACCTCGAGAGGCACGCAGAGGTCGCTGCTTCAAAATTTGACGGAGCCTGACTCCTCTTGAACATTGACAGGAATCCCAGTATCCCTGTGGCTACTGGAAAGGGACCCCTGGGTCTCCCGACTCACCTCGAGAAGCGTCCCTTTTGCCCTGCCAAGCCTCGAAGAGACTCCTGAGGTGTCCCTCGTAACTCGACAGGAGTCCTGACTTCGATGAACAAGCACGAAGGTTGAAGGGCAATCCCCGTCGTAAGTCGAGAATGTACCCCAGGTCCCCGCCGCAACTCGAGAAAAACCATGAGACTTCCCCCTCCAAGCAAGATGAGGCCAGATTCCCCTGCACTGCATGCAGAGCAATTCCGTGAGAACCCTGAAACATGTCAGGAGCCTCGACTTGCTTGATGGATGTCGAGACAGTCCGCAAAAACACTGTCACAAGTAGAGAGGGACTCTGAGGAAACAACAGCATCGCCAAGGAGCTCCATGGGCCCCAAATCAATTCGAGATGAGGCCCGCTTCCCCTGCATTGACTGCAGAGCCATCCCCCTTTCCCCATCAAACACGACCTGAGGCTTAACTCCCTTTAGGCACTCCAGAGGTTCCCCGAGAACAACGGGCCAAGTCTAGAGGAGTACCAAGTTCAGCAGAGCAAATCGAGGACTGCTCCGTGTACCCCAAATTGCCTCGAGACCCCAGCCTCGAGATGAGAGCTGATTCCCTGGCTTAGACTCAAGACGTAGGCCACAAGCCCCTCAAGAGGAGGCTTCTCTCAGCAATAGGTATGAGGGAGGGACCCTGAGATTGCTGCCTCAATGGGCATATACACCGAGAAGCCCTGACTCGAAAGGAGGCCGGCTTTCCTTGCAGTGGCTTGAATACAGTCTAGTCTTTCATCTCACAAGGTGAAGGGATGTCTGCACCAACTGTGGAGTCCCTAGAGAAAGCCCTAGGTCCCCGACTCCTTTCGACGGAATGCCTCACATGACACTGACAACTCGAGAGGCACGCAGAGCTCACTGCTTCAAAATTGGACGGAGTCTGACTCCTCTTGAACATTGACAGGAATCCCAGTATCCCTGTGGCTACTGGAAAGGGACCCTGGGTCTCCCGACTCACCTACGAGAAGCGTCCCTTTTGCCCTGCCAAGCCTCGAAGAGACGCCTGAGGTGTCCCTCGTAACTCGACAGGAGTCCTGACTTCGTTGAACAAACACGAGGGTTGAAGGACAATCCCCGCCGTAAGTCGAGAATGTACCCCAGGTCCCCGCCGCAACTCGAGAGAAACCATGAGACTTCCCCTCCAAGCGAGATGAGGACCGATTCCCCTGCACTGCATGCAGAGCAATTCCGTGAGCCCCCTGAAACATGTCAGGAGCTTCGACTTGCTTGATGGATGTCGAGACAGTCCGCAAAAACACTGTCACAAGTAGAGAGGGACCCTGAGGTCACACCAGCATCGCGAAGGAGCTCCATGGGCCCCAAATCAACTCGAGATGAGGCCCGCTTCCCATGCTTTGACTCCAGAGCCATCCCCCGTTCCCCATCAAACACGACCTGAGGCTTGACTCCCTTTAGGCAACTCCAGAGGTTCCCCGAGAACAACGGGCCAAGTCTAGACGAAGTACCAAGTTCAGCAGAGCAACTCGAGTACTGCTCCGTGTACCCCAAATTGCCTCGAGATGAGAGCTGATTCCCTGGCTTAGACTCAAGACGTAGGCCACCTTTCCACAAGCCCCTCATGAGGAGGCTTCTCTCAGCAATAGGTATGAGGGAGGGACCCTGAGATTGCTGCCTCAATGGGCATATACACCGAGAAGCCCTGACGCGAAAGGAGGCCGGCTTTCCTTGCAGTGGCTTGAATACCGTCTAGTCTTTCATCTCACAAGGTGAAGGGATGTCTGCACCAACTGTGGAGTCCCTAGAGAAAGCCCTAGGTCCCCGACACCTTTCGACGGAATGCCTCCCATGACTCTGACACCTCGAGAGGCACGCAGAGCTCACTGCTTCAAAATTGGACGGAGCCTGACTCCTCTTGAACATTGACAGTAATCCCAGTATCCCTGTGGCTACTGGAAAGGGACCCTGCGTCTCCCGCCTCACCTCGAGAAGCGTCCCTTTTGCCGACTGCCAAGCCTCGCAGAGATTCCTGAGGTGTCCCTCGTAACTCGACAGGAGTCCTGACTTCATTGAACAAACACGAGGGTTGAAGGGCAATCCCCGCCGTAAGTCGAGAATGTACCCCAGGTCCCCGCCGCAACTCGAGAGAAACCATGAGACTTCCCCTCCAAGCGAGATGAGACCCGATTCCCCTGCACTGCATGCAGAGCAATTCCGTGAGGCCCCTGAAACATGTCAGGAGCCTCGACTTGCTTGATGGATGTCGAGAAAATCCGCAAAAACACTGTCACAAGTAGAGAGGGACCCTGAGGTCACACCAGCATCGCGAAGGAGCTCCATGGGCCGCAAATCAACTCGAGATGAGGCCCGCTTCCCCTGCATTGACTCCAGAGCCATCCCCCGTTCCCCATCAAACACGACCTGAGGCTTGACTCCCTTTAGGCAACTCCAGAGGTTCCCCGAGAACAACGGGCCAAGTCTAGAGAAGTACCAAGTTCAGCAGAGCAACTCGAGTACTGGTCCGTGTACCCCAAATTGCTTCGAGATGAGAGCTGATTCCCTGGCTTAGACTCAAGACGTAGGCCACCTTTCCACAAGCCCCTCAAGAGGAGGCTTCTCTCAGCAATAGGTATGAGGGAGGGACCCTGAGATTGCTGCCTCAATGGGCATATACACCGAGAAGCCCTGACTCGAAAGGAGGCCGGGTTTCCTTGCAGTGGCTTGAATACAGTCTAGTCTTTCATCTCACAAGGTGAAGGGATGTCTGCACCACCTGTGGAGTTCCTAGAGAAAGCCCTAGGTCCCCGACTCCTTTCAACGGAATGCCTCACATGCCTCTGACACCTCGAGAGGCACGCAGAGCTCACTGCTTCAAAATTTGACGGAGCCTGACTCCTCTTGAACATTGACAGGAATCCCAGTATCCCTGTGGCTACTGGACAGGGACCCTGGGTCTCCCGACTCACCTCGAGAAGCGTCCCTTTTGCCCTGCCAAGCCTCGAAGAGACTCCTGAGGTGTCCCTCGTAACTCGACAGGAGTCCTCACTTCGTTGAACAAACACGAGGGTTGAAGGGCCATCCCCGCCGTAAGTCGAGAATGTACCCCAGGTCCCCGCCGCAACTCGAGAAAAACCATGAGACTTCCCCCTCCAAGCGAGATGAGGCCCGATTCCCCTGCACTGCATGCAGAGCAATTCCGTGAGCCCCCTGAAACATGTCAGGAGCCTCGACTTGCTTGATGGATGTCGAGATAGTCCGCAAAAACACTGTCACAAGTAGAGAGGGACCCTGAGGTCACACCAGCATCGCGAAGGAGCTCCATGGGCCCCAAATCAACTCGAGATGAGGCCCGATTCCCCTGCATTGACTCCAGAGCCATCCCCCGTTCCCCATCAAACACGACCTGAGGCTTGACTCCCTTTAGGCAACTCCAGAGGTTCCCCGAGAACAACGGGCCAAGTGTAGGGGAGTACCAAGTTCAGCAGAGCAACTCGAGGACTGCTCCGTGTACCCCAAATTGCCTCAAGATGAGAGCTGATTCCCTGGCTTAGACTCAAGAAGTAGGCCACCTTTCCACAAGCCCCTCAAGAGGAGGCTTCTCTCAGCAATAGGTATGAGGGAGGGACCCTGAGATTGCTGCCTCAATGGGCATATACACCGAGAAGCCCTGACTCGAAAGGAGGCCGGGTTTCCTTGAAGTGGCTTGAATTCCTTGCAGTGGCTTGAATACAGTCTGTCTTTCATCTCACAAGTGGAGTCCCTAGAGAAAGTGGAGTCCCTAGAGAAAGACTCTTTCGACCCCGACTCCTTTCGACGGAATGCCTCACATGCCTCTGACACCTCGAGCTCACGCAGAGCTCACTGCTTCAAAATTTGACGGAGCCTGACTCCTCTTGAACATTGACAGGAATCCCAGTATCCCTGTGGCTACTGGAAAGGGACCCTGGGTCTCCCGACTCACCTCGAGAAGCGTCCCTTTTGCCCTGCCAAGCCTCGAAGAGACTCCTGAGGTGTCCCTCGTAACTCGACAGGAGTCCTGACTTCGTTGAACAAACACGAGGGTTGAAGGGCCATCCCCGCCGTAAGTCGAGAATGTACCCCAGGTCCCCGCCGCAACTCGAGAAAAACCATGAGACTTCCCCCTCCAAGCGAGATGAGGCCCGATTCCCCTGCACTGCATGCAGAGCAATTCCGTGAGCCCCCTGAAACATGTCAGGAGCCTCGACTTGCTTGATGGATGTCGAGACAGTCCGCAAAAACACTGAGCCCGATGTCAGCCTCGACTTGCAAGTCCCGATGGACAGTCATGTCAAAACACTGTCACAAGTAGAGAGGGACCCTGAGGTCACACCAGCATCGCGAAGGAGCCCATGGGCCCCAAATCAACTCGAGATGAGGCCCGCTTCCCCTGCATTGACTCCAGAGCCATCCCCCGTTCCCCATCAAACACGACCTGAGGCTTGACTCCCTTTAGGCAACTCCAGAGGTTCCCCGAGAACAACGGGCCAAGTCTAGAGGAGTACCAAGTTCAGCAGAGCAACTCGAGGACTGCTCCGTGTACCCCAAATTGCCTCGAGATGAGAGCTGATTCCCTGGCTTAGACTCAAGACGTAGGCCACCTTTCCACAAGCCCCTCAAGAGGAGGCTTCTCTCAGCAATAGGTATGAGGGAGGGACCCTGAGATTGCTGCCTCAATGGGCATATACACCGAGAAGCCCTGACTCGAAAGGAGGCCGGGTTTCCTTGCAGTGGCTTGAATACAGTCTAGTCTTTCATCTCACAAGGTGAAGGGATGTCTGCACCACCTGTGGCAGTGGCCTGAATACAGTCTAGTCTTTCATCTCACAAGGTGGGGATGTCTGCACCACCTGTGGAGTCCCTAGAGAAAGCCCTAGGTCCCCGACTCCTTTCGACGGAATGCCTCACATGCCTCTGACACCTCGAGAGAGCTCACTGCTTCAAAAAACGGAGCGGAGCCTGACTCCTCTTGAACATTGACAGGAATCCCAGTATCCCTGTGGCTACTGGAAAGGGACCCTGGGTCTCCCGACTCACCTCGAGAAGCGTCCCTTTTGCCCTGCCAAGCCTCGAAGAGACTCCTGAGGTGTCCCTCGTAACTCGACAGGAGTCCGTGACTTCGTTGAACAAACACGAGGGTTGAAGGGCCATCCCCGCCGTAAGTCGAGAATGTACCCCAGGTCCCGCCGCAACTCGAGAAAAAACATGAGACTTCCCCCTCCAAGCGAGATGAGGCCCGATTCCCCTGCACTGCATGCAGAGAAATTCCGTGAGCCCCCTGAAACATGTCAGGAGCCTCGACTTGCTTGATGGATGTCGAGACAGTTCGCAAAAACACTGTCACAAGTAGAGAGGGACCCTGAGGTCACACCAGCATCGCGAAGGAGCTCCATGGGCCCCAAATCAACTCGAGATGAGGCCCGAGATGAGGCCCGCTTCCCCTGCATTGACTCCAGAGCCATCCCCCGTTCCCCATCAAACACGACCTGAGGCTTGACTCCCTTTAGGCAACTCCAGAGGTTCCCCGAGAACAACGGGCCAAGTCTAGAGGAGTACCAAGTTCAGCAGAGCAACTCGAGGACTGCTCCGTGTACCCCAAATTGCCTCGAGATGAGAGCTGATTCCCTGGCTTATGGCTTAGACTCAAGACGTAGGCCACCTTTCCACAAGCCCCTCAAGAGGAGGCTTCTCTCAGCAATAGGTATGAGGGAGGGACCCTGAGATTGCTGCCTCAATGGGCATATACACCGAGAAGCCCTGACTCGAAAGGAGGCCGGGTTTCCTTGCAGTGGCTTGAATACAGTCTAGTCTTTCATCTCACAAGGTGAAGGGATGTCTGCACCACCTGAGCCTGGAATCCGATAAGGAGGCCGGGTTTCACTTGCTGGGTTGAATACTCCTCTCGTCTTTCATCTCATGCCTCACATGCCTCTGACACCCCGAGAGGCACGCAGAGCTCCTCACATGCCTCTGCTTCAGAGGCACGCAGACTCACTGCTTCAAAATTGGACGGAGCCTGACTCCTCTTGAACATTGACAGGAATCCCAGTATCCCTGTGGCTACTGGAAAGGGACCCTGGGTCTCCCGACTCACCTCGAGAAGCGTCCCTTTTGCCCTGCCAAGCCTCGAAGAGACTCCTGAGGTGTCCCTCGTAACTCGACAGGAGTCCTGACTTCGTTGAACAAACACTCGAGGGTTGAAGGGCCATCCCCGCCGTAAGTCGAGAATGTACCCCAGGTCCCGCCGCAACTCGAGAAAAACCATGAGACTTCCCCCTCCAAGCGAGATGAGGCCCCATTCCCCTGCACTGCATGCAGAGCAATTCCGTGAGCCCCCTGAAACATGTCAGGAGCCTCGACTTGCTTGATGGATGTCGAGACAGTCCGCAAAAACACTGTCACAAGTAGAGAGGGACCCTGAGGTCACACCAGCATCGCGAAGGAGCTCCATGGGCCCCAAATCAACTCGAGATGAGGCCCGCTTCCCCTGCATTGACTCCAGAGCCATCCTCGAGATGAGGCCCGCTTCCCCTGCATTGACTCCAGAGCCATCCCCCGTTCCCCATCAAACACGACCTGAGGCTTGACTCCCTTTAGGCAACTCCAGAGGTTCCCCGAGAACAACGGGCCAAGTCTAGAGGAGTACCAAGTTCAGCAGAGCAACTCGAGGACTGCTCCGTGTACCCCAAATTGCCTCGAGATGAGAGCTGATTCCCTGGCTTAGACTCAAGACGTGTTAGGCCACCTTTCCACAAGCCCCTCAAGAGGAGGCTTCTCTCAGCAATAGGTATGAGGGAGGGACCCTGAGATTGCTGCCTCAATGGGCATATACACCGAGAAGCCCTGACTCGAAAGGAGGCCGGGTTTCCTTGCAGTGGCTTGAATACAGTCTAGTATTTCATCTCACAAGGTGAAGGGATGTCTGCACCACCTGTGGAGTCCCTAGAGAAAGCCCTAGGTCCCCGACTCCTTTCGACGGAATGCCTCACATGCCTCTGACACCTCGAGAGGCACGCAGAGCTCACTGCTTCAAAATTTGACGGAGCCTGACTCCTCTTGAACATTGACAGGAATCCCAGTATCCCTGTGGCTACTGGAAAGGGACCCTGGGTCTCCCGACTCACCTCGAGAAGCGTCCCTTTTGCCCTGCCAAGCCTCGAAGAGACTCCTGAGGTGTCCCTCGTAACTCGACAGGAGTCCTGACTTCGTTGAACAAACACGAGGGTTGAAGGGCCATCAGCCCGCCGTAAGTCGAGAATGTACCCCAGGTCCCCGCCGCAACTCGAGAAAAACCATGAGACTTCCCCCTCCAAGCGAGATGAGGCCCGATTCCCCTGCACTGCATGCAGAGCAATTCCGTGAGCCCCCTGAAACATGTCAGGAGCCTCGACTTGCTTGATGGATGTCGAGACAGTCCGCCAAAACACTGTCACAAGTAGAGAGGGAACCTGAGGTCACACCAGCATCGCGAAGGAGCTCCATGGGCCCCAAACAGCAACTCGAGATGAGCTCCATTCCCCTGCATTGACTCCAGAGCCATCCCCCGTTCCCCATCAAAGCCATCCCCCGTTCCCCATCAACACACGACTCCCTTTAGGCAAGGCAACTCCAGAGGTTCCCCGAGAACAACGGGCCAAGTCTAGAGGAGTACCAAGTTCAGCAGAGCAACTCGAGGACTGCTCCGTGTACCCCAAATTGCCTCGAGATGAGAGCTGATTCCCTGGCTTAGACTCAAGACGTAGGCCACCTTTCCACAAGGCCCCTCAAGAGGAGGCTTCTCTCAGCAATAGGTATGAGGGAGGGACCCTGAGATTGCTGCCTCAATGGGCATATACACCGAGAAGCCCTGACTCGAAAGGAGGCCGGGTTTCCTTGCAGTGGCTTGAATACAGTCTAGTCTTTCATCTCACAAGGTGAAGGGATGGGCTGCACCAGAAAGGGGCCGAGTGGCCTAGAGCCGGGTGAACAGGTCTTTCTTTCATCTCACAAGTGGCTTGAAGGGATGTGTCTTAGTGGAATGCCTCCTTGAGACCTTTCGGAAGAACCTCTGACACCCTCGAGAGGCACGCAGAGCTCACTGCTTCAAAATTTGACGGAGCCTGACTCCTCTTGAACATTGACAGGAATCCCAGTATCCCTGTGGCTACTGGAAAGGGACCCTGGGTCTCCCGACTCACCTCGAGAAGCGTCCCTTTTGCCCTGCCAAGCCTCGAAGAGACTCCTGAGGTGTCCCTCGTAACTCGACAGGAGTCCTGACTTCGTTGAACAAACACGAGGGTTGAAGGGCCATCCCCGCCGTAAGTCGAGAAATGTACCCCAGGTCCCCGCCGCAACTCGAGAAAAACCATGAGACTTCCCCCTCCAAGCGAGATGAGGCCCGATTCCCCTGCACTGCATGCAGAGCAATTCCGTGAGCCCCCTGAAACATGTCCCGGAGCCTCCTGCACTGCATGCAGAGCAATTCCGTGAGCCCCCTGAAACATGTCAGGAGCCTCGACTTGCTTGATGGATGTCGAGACAGTCCGCAAAAACACTGTCACAAGTAGAGAGGGACCCTGAGGTCACACCAGCATCGCGAAGGAGCTCCATGGGCCCCAAATCAACTCGAGATGAGGCCCGCTTCCCCTGCATTGACTCCAGAGCCATCCCCCGTTCCCCATCAAACACGACCTGAGGCTTGACTCCCTATAGGCAACTCCAGAGGTTCCCCGAGAACAACGGGCCAAGTCTAGAGGAGTACCAAGTTCAGCAGAGCAACTCGAGGACTGCTCCGTGTACCCCAAATTGCCTCAAGATGAGAGCTGATTCCCTGGCTTAGACTCAAGACGTAGGCCACCTTTCCACAAGCCCCTCAAGAGGAGGCTTTCTCTCAGCAATAGGTATGAGGGAGGGACCCTGAGATTGCTGCCTCAATGGGCATCTCAGCAATAGGTATGAGGGAGGGACCCTGAGATTGCTGCCTCAATGGGCATATACACCGAGAAGCCCTGACTCGAAAGGAGGCCGGGTTTCCTTGCAGTGGCTTGAATACAGTCTAGTCTTTCATCTCACAAGGTGAAGGGATGTCTGCACCACCTGTGGAGTCCCTAGAGAAAGCCCTAGGTCCCCGACTCCTTTCGACGGAATGCCTCACATGCCTCTGACACATCGAGAGGCACGCAGAGCTCACTGCTTCAAAATTGACGGAGCCTGACTCCTCTTGAACATTGACAGAATCCCAGTATCCCTGTGGCTACTGGAAAGGGACCCTGGGTCTCCCGACTCACCTCGAGAAGCGTCCCTTTTGCCCTGCCAAGCCTCGAAGAGACTCCTGAGGTGTCCCTCGTAACTCGACAGGAGTCCTGACTTCGTTGAACAAACACGAGGTTTGAAGGGCCATCCCCGCCGTAAGACGAGAATGTAATCGAGGTCCCGCGGCAACTCGAGAAAAAACATGAGACTTCCCCCTCCAAGCGAGATGAGGCCCGATTCCCCTGCAATGCATGCAGAGCAATTCCTTGAGCCCCATGAAACATGTCAGGAGCCTCGACTTGCTTGATGGATGTCGAGACAGTCCGCAAAAACACTGTCACAAGTAGAGAGGGACCCTGAGGTCACACCAGCATCGCGAAGGAGCTCCATAGGCCCCAAATCAACACGAGATGAGGCCCGCTTCCCCTGCATTGAGTCCAGAGCCATCCCCCATTCCCCATAAAATACGACCTGAGGCTTGACTCCCTTTAGGCAACTCCAGAGGTTCCCCGAGAACAACGGGCAAGTCTAGAGGAGTACCAAGTTCAGCAGAGCAACTCGAGGACTGCTCCGTGTACCCCAAATTGCCTCGAGATGAGAGCTGATTCCCTGGCTTAGACTCAAGACGTAGGCCACCTTTCCACAAGCCCCTCAAGAGGAGGCTTCTCTCAGCAATAGGTATGAGGGTAGGGACCCTGAGATTGCTGCCTCAATGGGCATATACACCGAGAAGCCCTGACTCGAAAGGAGGCCGGGTTTCCTTGCAGTGGCTTGAATACAGTCTAGTCTTTCATCTCACAAGGTGAAGGGATGTCTGCACCACCTGTGGAGTCCCTAGAGAAAGCCCTAGGTCCCCGACTCCTTTCGACGGAATGCCTCACATGCCTCTGACACCCCGAGAGGCACGCAGAGCTCACTGCTTCAAAATTGGACGGAGCCTGACTCCTCTTGAACATTGACAGGAATCCCAGTATCCCTGTGGCTACTGGAAAGGGACCCTGGGTCTCCCGACTCACCTCGAGAAGCGTCCCTTTTGCCCTGCCAAGCCTCGAAGAGACTCCTGAGTGTCCCTCGTAACTCGACAGGACTCCTGACTTCGTTGAACAAACACGAGGGTTGAAGGGCCATCCCCGCCGTAAGTCGAGAATGTACCCCAGGTCCCCGCCGCAACTCGAGAAAAACAATGAGTATACTTCCCCCTCCAAGCGAGATGAGGCCCGATTCCCCTGCACTGCATGCAGAGAAATTCCGTGAGCCCCCTGAAACATGTCAGGAGCCTCGACTTGCTTGATGGATGTCGAGACAGTCCGCAAAAACACTGTCACAAGTAGAGAGGGACCCTGAGGTCACACCAGCATCGCGAAGGAGCTCCATGGGCCCCAAATCAACTCGAGATGAGGCCCGCTTCCCCTGCATTGACTCCAGAGCCATCCCCCGTTCCCCATCAAACACGACCTGAGGCTTGACTCCCTTTAGGCAACTCCAGAGTTTCCCCGAGAACAACGGGACAAGTCTAGAGGAGTGCCAAGTTCAGCAGAGCAACTCGAGGACTGCTCCGTGTACCCCAAATTGCCTCGAGATGAGAGCTGATTCCCTGGCTTAGACTCAAGACGTAGGCCACCTTTCCACAAGCCCCTCAAGAGGAGGCTTCTCTCAGCAATAGGTATGAGGGAGGGACCCTGAGATTGCTGCCTCAATGGGCATATACACCGAGAAGCCCTTACTCGAAAGGAGGCCGGGTTTCCTTGCAGTGGCTTGAATACAGTCTAGTCTTTCATCTCACAAGGTGAAGGGATGTCTGCACCACCTGTGGAGTCCCTAGAGAAAGCCCTAGGTCCCCGACTCCTTTCGACGGAATGCCTCACATGCCTCTGACACCCCGAGAGGCACGCAGAGCTCACTGCTTCAAAATTGGACGGAGCCTGACTCCTCTTGAACATTGACAGGAATCCCAGGAATCCCAGTATCCCTGTGGCTACTGGAAAGGGACCCTGGGTCTCCCGACTCACCTCGAGAAGCGTCCCTTTTGCCCTGCCAAGCCTCGAAGAGACTCCTGAGGTGTCCCTCGTAACTCGACAGGAGTCCTGACTTCGTTGAACAAACACTAGGGTTGAAGGGCCATCCCCGCCGTAAGTCGAGAATGTACCCCAGGTCCCCGCCGCAACTCGAGAAAAACCATGAGACTTCCCCCTCCAAGCGAGATGAGGCCCGATTCCCCTGCACTGCATGCAGAGCAATTCCGTGAGCCCCCTGAAACATGTCAGGAGCCTCGACTTGCTTGATGGATGTCGAGACAGTCCGCAAAAACACTGTCACAAGTAGAGAGGGACCCTGAGGTCACACCAGCATCGCGAAGGAGCTCCATGGGCCCCAAATCAACTCGAGATGAGGCCCGCTTCCCCTGCATTGACTCCAGAGCCATCCCCACTTCCCCATCAAACACGACCTGAGGCTTGACTCCCTTTAGGCAACTCCAGAGTTTCCCCGAGAACAACGGGCCAAGTCTAGAGGAGTACCAAGTTTAGCAGAGCAACTCGAGGACTGCTCCGTGTACCCCAAATTGCCTCGAGATGAGAGCTGATTCCCTGGCTTAGACTCAAGACGTAGGCCACCTTTCCACAAGCCCCTCAAGAGGAGGCTTCTCTCAGCAATAGTTATGAGGGAAGGACCCTGAGATTGCTGCCTCAATGGGCATATACACCGAGAAGCCCTGACTCGAAAGGAGGTCGGGTTTCCTTTCAGTGGCTTGAATACAGTCTAGTATTTCATCTCACAAGGTGAAGGGATGTCTGCACCACCTGTGGAGTCCCTAGAGAAAGCCCTAGGTCCCCGACTCCTTTCGACGGAAGGCCTCACATGACTCTGACACCTCGGGCGGCACGCAGAGCTCACTGCTTCAAAATTTGACGGAGCCTGACTCCTCTTGAACATTGACAGGAATCCCAGTATCCCTGTGGCTACTGGAAAGGGACCCTGGGTCTCCCGACTCACCACGAGAAGCGTCCCTTTTGCCCTGCCAAGCCTCGAAGAGACTCCTGAAGTGTCCCTCGTAACTCGACAGGAGTCCTGACTTCGTTGAACAAACACGAGGGTTGAAGGGCCATCCCCGCCGTAAGTCGAGAATGTACCCCAGGTCCCCGCCGCAACTCGAGAAAAACCATGAGACTTCCCCCTCCAAGCGAGATGAGGCCCGATTCCCCTGTCACTGCATGCAGAGCAATTCCGTGAGCCCCCTGAAACATGTCAGGAGCCTCGACTTGCTTGATGGATGTCGAGACAGTCCGCAAAAACACTGTCACAAGTAGAGAGGGAACCTGAGGTCACACCAGCATCGCGAAGGAGCTCCATGGGCCCCAAATCAACTCGAGATGAGGCCCGCTTCCCCTGCATTGAGTCCAGAGCCATCCCCCGTTCCCCATCAAACACGACCTGAGGCTTGACTCCCTTTAGGCAACTCAGAGGTTCCCCGAGAACAACGGGCAAAGTCTAGAGGAGTACCAAGTTCAGCAGAGCAACTCGAGGACTGCTCCGTGTACCCCAAATTGCCTCGAGATGAGAGCTATTCCCTGGCTTAGACTCAAGACGTAGGCCACCTTTCCACAAGCCCCTCAAGAGGAGGCTTCTCTCAGCAATAGGTATGAGGGAGGGACCCTGAGATTGCTGCCTCAAGTGGGCATATACACCGAGAAGCCCTGACTCGAAAGGAGGTCGGGTTTCCTTGCAGTGGCTTGAATACAGTCTAGTCTTTCATCTCCATCAGGTGATAGGGATGTCAGCACCACCGGTGGGTCCCTAGAGATAAAAGCCCTAGGTCACGACACCTTTCGCCGGAATGCCTCACATGCCTCTGTTACCTCCGAGAGGCACGCAGCAGAGTCTTCACTGCTTCAAAAATTTGACGGAGTCTGACTCCTCTTGACGGCTATCCCGTATCCCTGGTGGCTACATGGAAAGGGACCCTGGGTCTCCCGACTCACCTCGAGCAAGCGTCCCCTTTTGCCCTGCCAACACTCGAAGAGCTCCTGACGGTTCCTCGTAACTCAGACAGGAGTCCTGACTTCGTTGACCAAATACGAGGGTTGAAAGGCCAATCCCCGCCGTAAGTACGAGAATGTACCACACGGTCCAAGCCGCACTCGAGAAAAACCATGAGCTTCCCCCTCCAAGCGAGATGAGGCTCCCGGAATCCCCATGCAATGCATGCAGGAAATTCCGTGAGCCCCTCCTGAAACATGTCACGGGAGGAGCCTCGACGCTCGCTTGCATTGGATTGTCGAGACAAAGTCAGCGCAAAAACCAACTGTCACAATAGAGAAGCGCGCTCACACTGAGGTCACCACGATCGCGGAGGTTTAGAGAGCTGCCGAGGGCCCCAAAATCAATCGATGATGAGGCGCACGCATTCCCCTGCGATTGTACTCCAGCGCCAATTCCCTCGTTGCCCATCAAACACGACATGAGGCTTGACTCCCTTTAGGCAACTCAGATGGTTCCCCCGAGTAACAACGGCCTAATTCTAGAGGAGTACCAAGTCAGCATAGCAGTAACCTCGAGGACTGCTCCCCCTGTACCCCAAATTGCCTCGAAATGAGAGCTGATTCCCCTGGCTTAGACCTAAGACGCTAGGCCACCCATTTTCCACACACGCCCCCCTGCACAAAGGAACGGGCTTCTGTTATTCTAGCCACATAGGTATGAGAGGAGGGACCCGAGGTTATGATGCCTCAATGGGCCATATAACCCGAGGCAACCCTGACATCAGAAAGGGAGGGCAGGGTTAGTCCTGTCTGCCACGTGAGCTTGCGTATACAAGTTTGTTAGTCTTCAATCTGACAGGGTGAAGGGATGGACTTGCGACCACGTGTGGGAACGTCCTCTGGAGAAAAGCCCTAGGTCCCGACTCCTTTTCGACGGGAAATGGATTCAATGCCTCTTAGACGACCTTGCGAGAGGTGTACGCAGAGTCAAGACTGCTTCCTAATATTTGACGGTGAGAGAAGCCTGACTCCTCTGGACAGGGAATTCTCCAGTATCCCTGTGGCTACTCGGACCAAAAGGGAGCCGCGTGGGTCTGCCCGTGCGATGCACCTCGGAGAAGCGTCCCCGCCTTTTGCAGCCTAATGCCAAGCCTTCGAGAGACTCCTGACGTGTCCGTGTCGTAACTCGACGGACGTCTGACAATTCGGAGACGCGAAGCAACGGAGGGCTGAGAAGGGCTCCATCTCCCCGCCGTAAGTCGGAGAATGTTACCCCAATAAGGTGCCCCGTCCGCATGTGTCGGACAATAAATACCATGAGACTGATCCCCCTCTAAGCCGAGGATGAGGCCCGATTCCATGCATACATGCTCATGCAGAGAAAGAAATACGGCGTGAGCCCCTGTGTTTGAAACATTGTCAGGGAGCCTCGACTTGCATTGATGGATGAGTCGAGACAGTCTGATAAAAAATTACACTGTTCTCAATGTAGGTCAAGGGGCTCGGAGTCGCAACGGACGACAGCATCGCAAAGGTGGCTCCCATGGGCCCAAATCAAATCTGAGATCCAGGCCCGACTTGTTGCCCTCTGCAGTGTTCTCACTCTCTCTAGAGTCGCCTATGCTATCCGTGGTGCTCGCCTTCTATTCAGACATCACGTCCTCGCTACGGACATATCGACTGCTTCACCACTTTAGTGTGTACTCGCGTATGAAGGTTCCCTGATCGAAGACCAACGGGGACCAACGCTACGTCAACAGCGCCCCCAGCCACCGAAAGTCAGTGTAACATCTCTCAAGACTCCTAAGGCAAGCTAGAAGCATACGCAACTCATCGAGTGTGAACCCTTCCTGAGGTAACGACTTGATATGACCCCTATCATAAAATTAATGTCTTCGACCGATGACGCTAGCTAGAACAGTTCCAACTCAACAGGCTTTGACTCAAGACGTCAGAGCACACACATATATCACCTCTCCACACAAAGCCCCATCTCACAAATACGCGACCGGAAGGCACTTCTAACCCCCCCGTATCCCAGCAAGAGAGCAGCGCTCACTGACGGGCTCCGCGCCCCTCCCACCCGAGAAATGAGACACAAGTAGAATACTGGATCTCACATCTAAACATGCGGCAACTCAATCACTCCCCAAGAGGCATAAGCCCCCTGCTATCTCACTTCGAAATAATCGGAAACGGACGAGGAAGTTGATCCACTTGCAGTCGGCTTCGCTCTACAGTCTAGTATGCTCCATCTCCACACACTAGGTCCGACACCCATGGGCCCCCCACCTGGCCTCTGCACAGAACCTAACTGCTGCGAGTCCATAGGAGAATCTCCGCCCCTAGGATCACCCCCTAGCCCACAGCAACACCAGAGTATGTCCATCGAGAACTACATGCCACACCATCTCAACTATGACCTCTTGAATAAACCTCCGAGAGGATAAGGATCATACGAGAGCTCCTAAATAGACGTGGTCCACAAAATTCCCCCTGACGCGACGGCCTGCTCACCTCCTCGTCCGAGGACCCTAACGCATTCGAAACTCGCGACAGACTATCCACCCCAGTATCCCCTGTGGCCGCACCTAGGGAAAGGGGCATACATCGGGACTGTCTCCAGCACCCCTCCACCCCCCCTCCGAGCTATGGATCACACACTCATTGAATTGACACAACATAGTTCCAAAAGCTTAGCCACGTAACAGAGACATTGTAATCCCTGACCAAGGTCGCTCCACTCGTCGCTAAACACCGACAAGAGTGAGAGTCACCAGAGCCGCCTTAGAAGTGAGAAACCACACAACCACGGCGCGTTGAAGGGCCATCCCCGCCCCCCCCCGTTAGTCATACACGACGCACGACTATACCCCACCACTCCGCGCTGCCACACACCGACTCTCAACGCACACACCAACTCCCGCACTCGAAAAACCCATCCCAGAGACCCGTTCTCCTCCAAGCGCAGCATGAGGCCCCGCTCCTTCCCCCTGCACTGCATGCAGAGCAATTCCAGTGAGCCCCATGAAACAACAGTCAGGAGTCTCCCGACTTGCTTGCTGGATGTGGACAAGTCCCGAAAAATTCCACTGTCAAACAAGTATGAAGAGGGACCTGAGGTACACCAGAATCCGCGAAGGAGCTGCGATGGGCACCAAAATCAACTCGAGATGAGGACCCGCTTACACTGCATTGACTCCACGAGCATCCCCCGTTCCACATCAACACGACCTGAGCTTGACTCCTTTAGGCAACTCCAGAGGTGCCCAGAGAACAAACGGGCCAAATCTAGAGGAGTACCAAGTTCAGAGACCGCACAACTCGAG
Organism: Odocoileus virginianus; assembly: GCF_023699985.2. NCBI lineage: Eukaryota > Metazoa > Chordata > Mammalia > Artiodactyla > Cervidae > Odocoileus > Odocoileus virginianus. The sequence continues at coordinate 9,605 of NW_027224443.1, read as the reverse complement.
GACTGCTCCATGTACCCCAAATTGCTCGAGATGAGAGCAGATACCCTCTGGCTTAGACTTCAGCCGTAGGCCACCTTTCCACATGCCCCTCAAGAGGAGGCTTCCTCTCAGCAATAGGTATGAGGAGGGACACTGGATTTGCTGCCTCAACTGGGCATATACCACGAGAAGCCCTGACTCGAAGGAGCCCGGGTTTCCTTGCAGTGGTTTTGAATACGTCTAGTCTTCTTCTTCACAAGTGAAGGGATGTTGCACCAACTGTGGATCCCTAGAGTAGCCACTAGGTCCGACTCCTTTCGACGAATGCATCACATGACTCTGAAACCGAAAGGACCGCAGAGCTCACTGTTCAAAATTGGACGGAGCCTGACTCCTCTTGAACATTGACAGGAATCCCAGTATCCCTGTGGCTACTGGAAAGGGACCCTGGGTCTCCCGACTCACCTCGAGAAGCGTCCCTTTTGCCCTGCCAAGCCTCGAAGAGACTCCTGAGGTTCCCCTCGTAACTCGACAGGAGTCCTGACTTCGTTTGAACAAAACTCGAGGATTGAAGGGCAATCCACGCGTAAAGTCGAGATGTATCCAGGTCCCGCGCAACTGAGGAGAAACATGACGAATTCCCCTCAGCGAGATGAGGCCCGATTCCCCTGCACTGCATGCAGAGCAATTCCGTGAGCCCCCTGAAACATGTCAGGAGCCTCGACTTGCTTGATGGTTGTCGAGACAGTCCGCAAAAAACACTGTCACATGTAGTAGAGAGACCCTGAGGTTAACCAGCATCGCCGAAGGGCTCCATAGGGCCCCAAATCAACTCGAGATGAGGGCCCGCTTCCCGTGCATTGACTCCAGAGCATCCCCCCCCCCCGTTCCCCATCAAACACGAACTGAGCGTTGACTCCCTTTTAGAAGCAACTCATACGTTCCCCGGAGAACAACGGGCCAAGTCTAAGAGGTGAGTACCAAGTTCAGCAGGAGCAACTCGAGAGTAATGGTACGTGTACACAAAATTGCTTCGTGATGAGTAGCTGATTTCCCTGGCTTAGACTCAAGATCGTAGGCACCTTTCGGACAAGCCCTTAAGAGGATTCTCTCTCTCGCAATAGGTTGAGGGAGGGACCCTGAGAATGCTGCCTCAATGGGCATATACACCGAGAAGCCCTGACTAGAAAGGAGGCTGGGTTTCCTTTCATGGGGCTTGAATTCCAGTCTAGTCTTTCAACTCACAAGGAGAAGGGATGTCTGTACCACCTGTGGAGTCCCTAGATAGAGAAAGCCCTAGGTCCCCGACTCCTATCGACGGAATGTCTCACATGCCTCTGACACCTCGAGAGGCACACAGAGCTCATGCTTCAAAATTTGACGGAGCCTGACTCCTCTTGAAATTGCCAGGAATCCCAAGTATCCCTGTGGTACTGGAAAGGGACCCTGGTTCCCGACTCACCTCGAGAAGTCGTCCCTTTTTGCCCTGCCAAAGCCTCGTGAATGAGACTCTTGAGTTGTCCACTTCGTAAGGGTCCTCGTAACTGACAGTAGTCCCTGACTTCCCGTTGAACAAACACGAGGTTTTTGAAAGGGACATCCCCCGCCGTAAGACGAGAATGTCCCCTAGGTCCCCGCCCCAACTCGAGAACAACCATGAGACTACCCCCTCCAAGCGAGATGAGGCCCGAATTCCCTGCACGGCATGCAGAGCAATTCCGTGAGCCCCCTGAGAACATGTCAGGAGCCCGACTTGCTTGGGATGGATGTCGAGACAGTCCCGCAAAAACAACTGTCCACAAGTTAGAGAGGGACCCAGAGGGTCACACCTGCATCGCGTAGGAGCTCCATGGGCCCCATTTCAACTCGAGATGAGGCCCCCTTCCCCTGCATTGACTCCAGAGCCATCCCCCGTTCCCCATCAAACACGACCTGAGGATTGACTCCCTTTAGGCAACTCCAGAAGTTCCCCGAGAACAACGGGCCTAGTCTAGAGGAGTACCAAGTTCAGCAGAGCAACTCGAGGACTGCTCCGTGCACCCCAAATTTCCTCGAGATGAGAGCTGATTCCCTAGCTTTACACTCAAAGACGTAGCCATCTTTCCACAAGCCCTCAAGAGGAGCTTACTCTCAGCAAATAGGTTAAAAAGAAGGAGGGACCCTGAGGATTGCTGCCTCAATTGTGCAAATACACCGAGAAGCCCTGACTTCGAAAGGAGCCGGGTTTTTCTTTTGCAGTGGCTTTGAATAGAGACTAGTCTTTCATCTCACAAGGTTGTAGGATTGTCACTGGCACGACCTGTGGAGTCCCCTAGAGAAAGCCCCTAGGTCCCCGACTCCTTTTCGACGGAATGCCTCATATCCTCTGACACTCGAAGCACGCAAGAGCTCACCTGCTTTTCAAGTAAGTCGAGAATGTACCCCAGGTCCCCGCCCCAACTCGAGGAAAAACCATGAGACTTCCCCCTCCAAACGAGATGAGGCCCGATTCCCCTGCACGGCATGCATAGCAATTCCGTGAGCCCCCTGAACCATGTCAGGAGCCTCGACTTGCTTGATCGATGTCGAGACAGTCCGCAAACACACTGTCACAAGTAGAGAGGGACCCTGAGGTCACACCACATCGTGAAGGAGTCCCATGGCCCCAAATCAATTTCGATATGAGGTGCCCGCTTCCCTGCATTGACTCCAGAGCCATCCCCCGTTTCCCATTTCAAGAGGACCTGAGGCTTGACTCCCTTTTAGGCAACTCCAGAGGTTTTCCCTGAAGAACAACCGGGCCAAGTTCTAGAGGAGTACCAAATTGAGCACAGTAAACTCGAGGACTGCACCGGGTTACCCCAAATGCCCTCGAGATGAGAGACTCTCCCTGGATTAGACTCAAGACGGATGCCAACTTTCCACAAGCCCCTCAAGAGGAGGCTTCTCTCAGCAGTAGGTTTGAGGGAGGGACCCTGTGTTTGCTGCCTCTGTTAGAGTATACACCGAGAAACCCTAATTCGAAAGGAGGCGGGGGTTTCCTTGCAGTGGCTTGAATACAGCCTAGTCTTTCATCTCACAATGTGATGGGATGTCTGCACCAACTGTGGAGTCCCTAGAGAAAAGCCCCCTAGGACCCCCGACACCTTTTCGACGGAATGCCTCACATTGCCTCGAATACCTCGAGAGGCACGCAGAGCTCACTGGCTTCAAAATTGACGGAGCCTGAAACTCTCTTGACAGGTATGCCCAGTATACCTGTGGCTAACCTGCATAGGGCCCTGGTCTCCGGACTCACCTTCGAGAAGCGTCCCCTTTGCCCTGCCAAGCCTCGAAGGGAGACTCCTGAGTGTCCCCCTCGTAACTCGACAGGAGTCTGATTTTCGTTGACCAAATAGGAGGGTTTGAAGGCCTACCCCGCCCGAATCGAGAAATGTACCCCAGGTCCCCGCCGCAATCGATAGAAACCATGGAAGAATTCCCCCCCAATGCGAGATGAGGCCCGATTCCCCATGCACTGCATGCAAAGCAATCCCGTGAGCCCCCTGAAACTTGTCAGGAGCCTCGACTTGCTTGATGGATCTCGAGACAGTCCGGAAAAAACACTGGTCAGAATTAGAGAGGGACCCTGAGGTTTAAACCCAGCATCGCGAAGGACTCCAGGGCCCCAAAATCAACTCGAGATAGGCCCGCTTTCCCTGCATTGACTTCCAGAGCATCCCCCGTTCCCCATCAAACACGACCTTGAGCTTGGACTCCCTTTAGGAACTCCAACGTTCCCCGAGAATCAACTGCCAAGTCTAGAGGTAGTACCAGTTCATCAGACAAATCGATAACTGGTCCGTGTACCCCAAATTGCTTTTCGATATGAAGAGCTGAATGCCCCTGCTTTTAGACTCAAGACGTAGCACCTTTCGACCAAGCCCCTTATAGAGGAGGGCTTTTCTCAGCAATAGGTATGAGGGAGGGACCCTGAGATTCTGCCTCAATGGGCATATACACGAGAAACCAAACCTCGAAAGGAGGGCCGGGTTTCCATGCAGTGGCTTTGAATACAGTCCTAGTCTTTCTTCTTCAACAAGGTGGAAGGGATGTCTGCACCACCTGTGGAGTCCCCTAGAGAAAAGCCCTAGTCCCCGGACTCCCTTTCCGACAAATGTCCACAATGCCTCTTACACCTCGAGAGACTCGCAGAGCTCACTGCTTCAAAAATTTTGACGGAGCCTGACTCCTCCCTTGACTGGTATCGCCAGTATCCCTGGTGGCCACTGCATAGACCCTGGGTCTCCCGACTCGCCCGTAGAAGCGTCCCTTTTGCCCTGCCCAAGCCATCGAGAGAGACTCCTGTGGTTGTCCTCCGTAACTGGACAGTAGTCCTGACTTCGTTGGAACAAACACGAGGGTTGAAGGGCAATCCCCGCCGTAAGTCGAGAATATTACCCCAGGTCCCCCCCCGCCGTTAACTCGAGAAAAACCATGACACTTCCCCCCCTCGAAGCGAGATGAGCCCGAGTTCCCCCTGCATCTGCCATGCAGAGCCAATTAGTGAGCCCCCTGAAACATGTCAGGAAGCACCTCCCGACTTGCTTTGATGGATTGTGGAGAGAGTCCGTTAAAACAACCTTGTCCACAAGTAAGAGGGACCCTGAGTCACACAGCAAATCGCGAAGGAGCCCCATGGGCGCGAGCAAAATCAACTCGAGATGAGTGCCCGATTCCCCTGCATTGTCACTCGTCGTAAGAGCCATCCCCCTTTCCCCCAGTGCAAACACGCGCGCGAGTGCGTGTGGCGAGAGTGCGCTACCGGTTTAGGCGCGCTCCAGATATATCTTCCCCGACATCAAGGCGGGAGGCCGCAAGTCTGAGGAGGAGGTACCAGTTCGGGACGAGGGGCAAGAAACTCGAGGAATGCTTGGGGCCCGTGGTACGCCCGAAGATTGCCTCGAGATGAGATCTGATTCGCCCTGCTTACACTCAAAAGACGTAGGCCATCTTTCCACCAAGTCCCTTAAGAGGAGGCTTTCCTCTCAGCAATATGTAATGAGGGTAGGGACCATGAGATTGGCTGCCTCAATGGGCATATACACCGAGAAAGCCCTGACCGAAAGAAAGGCCGGGTTTCTTTGCAAGTGGGCTTGAATAGAGAAACCAAGTCCTTTTCATCTCACAAGGTGAAAGGATGTCTGGCACCAATGTGGAAGTCCCCTACGAAAGCCCTAGTCCCCGACTCCTTTCGCCGGAAAGCCTCAACATTGCCTCTGACACCCCGAGAGGCACGCAGAGCTCACAGCATCAAAATTTGTCGGAAGCCCTTACTCCTCCTTGAACATGACAGGAATACCAGTAAATCCCATGTGGCTACTGGAAAGTGACCCCCTGGGTCCTCCCGACTCACCTCGAGAAGCGTCCCTTTTGCCCTGCCAAGCCTCGAAGAGACTCCTGAGGTTTTGTCCCTCGTAACCTCCGACCAGGAGTCCCCTGACATCGTGAACAAACATAGGGTTGAAAGGGCCATTCCCGCCGTAATTCGAGAATGTACCCCAGGTCCCCGCCGCAAACCTCGCGAAAAAACCATGAGACCTTCCCCTCCAAAGCGAGATGAGGCCCCGATTCCCCTGCAACTGTTATGCAGAGCAAAATTCCGTGAGCCCCTGAAACTTAGCAGGAGCCTCGACTTGCTTGATTGATGTCGAGACCGTCCTCAAAACACACTGTCACAAGTGAGAGGGACCCTGAGGTCATATCAGCATCGTGAAGGAGCTCCATGGGCCCCCAATCAACTCGAGATGAGACCCACTTCCCCTGCCTTTACTCCAGAGCCATCCCCCCCGTTCCCATTCAAACATGACCCTGAGGCTTGACTCCCTTTAGGCAACACCAGAGGTTCTCCGAGAACAACGGGCCAAGTCTAGAGGAGTACCAAGTCCAGCAGAGCAACTCGAGGATTGCTCCATGTACCCCAAATTGCCTCGAGATTAGAGCTGATTCCCTGGCTTAGACTCAAGACGTAGGCCAACTTTCCACAAGCCCCTCAAGAGAGGCTTCTCTCAGCAATAGGTATGAGGGAGGGACCCAGAGATTGCTGCCTCAATGGGCATATACACCGAGAAAGCCCTAACTCGAACGGAGCCGGGTTTTTCCTTGCAGTGGCTTTGAATACAAGACTAAGTCTTTCATCTCACAAGGTGAAGGGATTGTCAGCAACTCACCTGTGGATCCCTAGCGAAAAGCACTAGGTCCCCGACTCCCTTTCGACGGAATGACTCCATGCCTCTGACACCAACCTCACGAGAAGGCATGCAGAGCTCACTGCCTTCTAAAATTGACGGAGCCTGGACTCCTCTTTTAACATTGACAGGTAAATCCCACTATCACCTGTGGCTACTGCAAAGGGACCCTGGGTCTCCCAACTCACCTCGAGAAGCCTCCCTTTTGCCCTGCCAAGGCCCTCGAAGGAGACCTCATGAGCTGTCCCCTCGTAACAGACAGGAGTCTTGACTTCGATGAACAAACACGTAGCGTTGAAGGGCCATCCCCGCCGTAAGTCGAGAATGTACCGACAGTTCCCGCCGCAGCAACTCGAGAAAAAAACCATAGACCTCTCTTCCCTCTCCAAGCGAGATGGGAGACCCGATTCCCCTGCACTGCATGCAGAGCAATTCCGTGAATGCCCCCTGAAACATTCCCAGAAAAGCCTCGACTTGCTTGAATGGGATGTAGAGAGAGTCCCGCCAAAACACTGTCACAAGTAGAGAGGGACCCTGAGGTCACACCAGCATCGCGAAGAGCTCCATGGGCCCCAAATCAACTCGAGATGAGGCCCGATTCCCCTGCATTGACTTCAGAGCCATCCCCCGTTCCCCATCAAACACGACCTGAGGCTTGACCCACTCCCTTAAGGCAACTCCAGAGGCTCCCCGAGAACAACGGGCCCCAAGTCAAGAGAATTACCAAGTTCAGCAGAGCCAAACTCGAGGACTGCTCCCGTTGTACCCCAAATTGGCCTCGAGCAGAAGAGTGACTCCCGGGCCATAGACTCAAGTCGTAGGCCACCCTTCCACAAGGCCCCCTCAAGGAGGAGCACCTTTTCTCTCAGCAATAGGTATGATGGAAGGGACCCTGAATTGCTGCCTCAATGGGCCATATACACCAAGATGCCCCTGACTCGAACGGAGCCGAGTTTCCTTGCAGTGGCTTGAATACATTCTACTCTTTCATCCTCACAAGGTGGGAAGGGAATGTCCTGCACCACCTGTGATTCCCTAAAAGAGAAAGCCCTAGTATACCCCGACTCCTTTCGACGGAATGCCTCCCACAATGCCTCTGACACCTCGAGAGGCACGCAGAGCAAACACTGCTTCAAATATGTCGGAGCCTGACTCCTCCTGAACTTGACAGGAAAATCCCCAGTAATCCCTGGTGGGGTGGGGCTACTGGAAAGGGACCCCTGGGTCCCCTCCCGACTCACCTCGAGAAGCTTCCCTTTTGCACCTAGCCAAGCCTCGAAGACGACTCCTGAGGTGGTTCCTTGTAACTCGACAGGGAGGTCCTTGACTTCGTTGAAACAAACACATAGGTTGAGGGCCATCCCCGCCGTAAGTCAGAATGTACCCCAGGTCCCCGCCCGCAACTCGAGAAAAACCATGAGACATCCCTCCCCAAGCGAGATGAGGCCGGATGCCACTGCACCGCATGCAGAGCAATTCCTTGAGCTCCCTGAAATATGTCAGGAGCCTCGACTTGCATATAATTTCGTAGACAGTCCGCAAAAAAACACTGTTTCCCAAAAGTAAGAGGACCCCGAGGTCACACCAGCAATCGTGAAAGAGCTCCTGGGCCGCCCAAATTCAATTCGAGATGAGGCCCGCTTCCCCTGCATTGACTCCAGAGCCATCCCCGTTCCCCATCAAACACGACCTGAGGCTTGACTCCCTTTAGGCAACTCCAGAGGTTCCCCGAGAACAACGGGCCAAGTCTAGAGGAGTACCAAGTTCAGCATAGCAACTCGAGGACTGCTCCATGCACCCCAAATTGCCTCGAGATGAGAGCTGATTCCCTGGCTTAGATTCAAGACGTAGGCCACCTTTCCACAAGCCCTCAAGAGGAGGCTTCTCTCAGCAATAGGTATGAGGGAGGGACCCTGAGATTGCTGCCTCAATGGGCATATACACCGAGAAACCCTGACTCGAAAGGAGGCCGGGGTTCCTTGCAGTGGCTTGTATACAGTCTAGTCTTTCATCTCACAAGGTGAAGGGATGACTGCACCACGTGTGGAGTCCCTAGAAAAAGCCCTAGGTCCCCGACTCCTTTCGACGGAATGCCTCACATGCCTCTGACACCTCGAGAGGCACGCAGAGCTCACTGCTTCAAAATTTGACGGAGCCTGACTCCTCTTGACAGGGATCCCAGTATCCCTGTGGCTACTGGAAAGGGACCCTGGGTCTCCCGACTCACCTCGAGAAGCGTCCCTTTTGCCCGGCCAAGCCTCGAAGAGACTCCTGACGTGTCCCTCGTAACTCGACAGGAGTCCTGACTTCGCTGAACAAACACGAGTGTTGAAGGGCCATCCCCGCCGAAACTCGAGAATATACCCCAGGTCCCCGCCGCAACTCGAGAAAAACCATGAGACTTCCCCCTCTCCAGCGAGATGAGGCCCGATTCCCCTGCACTGCATGCAGAGAAATTCCGTGAGCCCCCTGAAACATGTCAGGAGCCTCGACTTGCTGGATGGATGTCGAGACAGTCTGCAAAATCACTGTCAAATGTAGTCAGGGACCCTGAGGTCAAAGCAGCATCGCAAAGGAGCTCCATGGGCCCCAAATCAACTCGAGATCAGGCCCGCTTCCCCTGCATTGACTCCAGAGCCATCCCCCGTTCCCCATCAAACACGACCTGAGGCTTGACTCCCTTAGGCAACTCCAGAGGTTCCCTGAGAACAACGGGCCAAGTCTAAAGGAGTACCAAGTTCAGCAGAGCAACTCGAGGACTGCTCAGTGTACCCCAAATTGCCTCGAGATGAGAGCTGATTCCCTGGCTTTGACTCAAGACGTAGGCCAACTTACCACAAGCCCCTCAAGAGGAGGCTTCTCTCAGCAATAGGTATGAGGGAGGGACCCTGAGATTGCTGCCTCAATGGGCATATACATCGAGAAGAGCATGACTCGAAAGGAGGCCGGGTTTCCTTGCAGTGGCTTGAATACAGTCTAGTATTTCATCTCACAAGGTGAAGGGATGTCTGCACCACCTGTGGAGTCCCTAGAGAAAGCCCTAGGTCCCCGACTCCTTTCGACGGAATGCCTCACATGCCTCTGACACCTCGAGAGGCACGCAGAGCTCACTGCTTCAAAATTTGACGGAGCCTGACTCCTCTTGAACATTGACAGGAATCCCAGTATCCCTGTGGCTACTGGAAAGGGACCCTGGGTCTCCCGACTCACCTCGAGAAGCGTCCCTTTTGCCCTGCCAAGCCTCGAAGAGACTCCTGAGTTGTCCCTCGTAACTCTACAGGAGTCCTGACTTCGTTGAACAAACACGAAGGTTGAAGGGCCATCCCCGCCGTAAGTCGAGAATGTAACCCAGGTCCCCGTCGCAACTCGAGAAGAACCATGAGACTTCCCCCTCCAAGCGAGATGAGGCCCGATTCCCCT
>NW_027224442.1:0-30839 GCF_023699985.2 Odocoileus virginianus | reverse complement strand
AATACTGGAGTGGGTTGCCATTTCCTCCCCCATGGGATCTTCCCGATCCGGGGACTGAACCTGGATCTCCCACATTGCAGGCAGACGCTTTACCATCTGAACCCACCAGGGGAGCCCAAAATGAGTTTACTCAGATTAAATAGATAACTGTGCAATCGAGAAATTGATATCCTCCGTTTTCCACTTTTGCTTCCCCAAGTGCTAATAAAAATTTAGGAGAATTTTGAGAATGTAGATTCCCCCCCCCCCCCCGTTGTTATTATTATCACCTTTTATAGCAGTGGTATTTCAAACTATTTTTGAAGTTTTTACTATACATGTGTGGGAAATGAAGGGAAATGTATCTTAATGCTATTTTGTCTATTTCTTTCCTCAAAAATGCAACAGGTTGCTCGTGAAGGGGAATTTAGTTGTAAGAAAATTTTGTTCTGGCACATTATTGCATGATGATGGTATGGGCTGTTCGTTTCTGTTTCAGTGAGGGAATCTGTGTCCTTCCGTTCGCTTGATTTAACTTCAAGCTCATGATTTCTTGTTTTCAACAAATACCTACTTACTTTCTGGTCCTACCCCCAGCTCACCCTTCCTCCCACAGTGGTACCCACGGCCAGGCGGCCAGGACTGTTAATACATGCAGTGATGGACACATCCTGAATATTCCTGAAGATCCATTCAAGGACTGATGCTGAAGCTGAAGCTCCAATACTCTGGCCACCTGATGCGAAGACCTGACTCATTGGAAAAGACTCTGATGCTGGGAAAGATTGAGGGCAGGAGGAGAAGGGGGCGACAGGATGAGATGTTTGGATGGCATCACCGACTCAATGAGCATGAATTTGAGCAAACTCTGGGAGACAGTGGAGAACAGGGAAGCCTGGCGTGCTGCAATCCATGGGGTCACAAAACAGTCAGATACAGCTGAGCAACTGAACAACAAAAATGATGATCAGAGGGAGTTATTAAGTGAAATCTTGACTTGAGGATGGTTTAAATGACTCAGAGGGAAGCTGACTTTACCCATCACTTTAAAAATATTTATTGAAATAAATAAACTATGTCGCCGAGCCATATACTTGCTGCTTTTTTTTTTTTTTTTTTTTTTTTATCACAGCAACCCAGGTTGTTTTTATTGCATTCAGCACAGACAGGAGAATCAATCTTTGGGGGAAAGACTTATTGTGACTTATTACTCAACTCATTAATGAGAGAGAAGTTGAGGTGCACAGTTACCTAAAAACCCGTGTCTGAAATGCTCCTGGATCCTGGGAGGCCCTTGAAATTCTCTTCCCTTGCTGATGGGAAGGAACGGCCGGATGTATGACACATAATGGGCAGGTTGGTGGCAAACACCCACTGTGCACACGTATTCTTTGGAACGTGTGGTGTTATGAGCTGCCCATTCTGCGAGAGCACAGAAGAGTCTTCTTTTCTTAACATTTCTTTTTGTTTCTTTATTCATCTGTGATGGGTCTTAGTTGCGGCATGTGCGATCTAGTTCCCTGATCGGGCATCAAACGCGGGTTCTCTGCATTGCAAGCCAACAGCAAAGACCCTGAAAGTGAAAGTCACTCAGTCGTGTTTGACTCTTTGCGACCCCATGGACAGTCCATGGAATTCTCCAGGCCAGAATACTGGAGTGGGTAGCCTTTCCTTTCTCCAGGGGATCTTCCCAACCCAGGGATCAAACCCAGGTCTCCCGCATTGCAGGTGGATTCTTTACCAGCTGAGCTACCAGGGAAGCCCAAGAAGACTGGAGTGGGTAGCCTATCCCTTCTCCAGCAGATCTTCCCAACCCAGGAATTGAACCGGGGTCTCCTGCATTGCAGGTGGATATCTTTACCAACTGAGCTACCAGGGAAGCCCCAGCTGAACCCTACTTAACCCTGCATACTGAAGATCCTGCCACAAATGTGACACTGAATGTATACAACGGAAGTCAGCACAAGCCACTTGTTTGATGCGAATATAAGAATCCCATTGGGTGCAGTGACGTTGCATCACTAGGATCCCCGAGGAGCATCTTCTGTTAGCATGTCCACACGTGGTGGTGATGTAAGGTTGATGCATCCAGTGTGATGCTTATCTTTGCATCAAACAAGTGGCTTCTGGCGACTTCCCTGGTATGCATTCATTGTCACATTTGTGTTGGGATCAGTTGTATCTAGGGTTCAGTAGGGTTCAGCCTTGCAGCTCCATATGAAATCACAGTAGACAGCTGTTTCATGGCCATGCAGAACAAGAACTATTTCATGCCCAGGCAGAGCTTATGCCTACACTCGGACTGTGGACTGGCTTCCTGGTTGGAATCCTGTGCACAAACTTCTCTCCCTGCCCCTCCTTCTTCCTCCAGGGCTTTGCAAATGGCTGGTGAGGCTCTTGCCCACCGTCTCTGATACGTAAGGTTGAGGAGACTCAGCCTCTGGAGTCCCTCAGTCTTGATCTCATTCATCCCCTTTCTACTTTGTGCATATCATTTCCCTGATCGAACAGCAAGGCCAGAATCCTCTGATTCAGTGTCCAGTGTATCTGAGAACGTCCCTTCTTGTTTTTTAATAGAAAGAAAAGTGGCATACAGCATATCACTTACTTTCTAAGCAGAAGACACTGCAAACGTTGTTGTTCAGTTGCTAAGTCGTGTTTGACTCTTTGCAGCCCCGTGGACATGGAGCACGCCAGGCTTCCCTGTCCTTCACTATCTCCTGGAGTTTGCTCAAACTCATGTCCATTGAATCAGTGATGCCATCCAACCATCTCATCCTCTGTTGCCCTCTTCTCTTCTTGCCTTCAATCTTTCCCAGCCTCGGGGTCTTTTCCAATGAGTCAGCTCTTTGCATCAGGTGGCCAAAGTCTTGGAGCTTCAGCTTCAGCATCAGTCCTTCCAGTGAATTTTCAGGGTCAATTTCATTTAGGATTGACTGCTTTGATCTGCTTGCTGCCCAAGGGACTCTCAAGAGTTTTCTCCAACACCACAGTTCACAAGCATCAATTCTTTGGTGCTTAGCCTTTGTTATGATGCAAATCTCACATCGTACATAACTACTGGAAAAACTATATCTTTGACTATGCAGACCTTTGTTGGCAAAGTGATGTGTCTGCTTTTTAATACCACGTGTAGGTTTGTCAAAAGTTGGATCTGTTTTATGTATAGACTGTCTCTAAAAGTATTTAAATACACCCAGTGAGAGACTGAGACTCTGTCATGTCCTAACACTTTTGAATATTTCATAATATGGCAGATTATATAGCTTGATGAATTAAATGATTAGAAATGATACTCAGAAATCAGACATACTGTTCACTGTACTCTTGACCTATTCTTAAAAGGGTATTTGTATCAAATATTCTACCCTGGATTCTGCATTCATGAGTGTCCTGCGAGGTATGTGGCTGTACACACTCATATATACACATACAGATACAAACTTCATCAACAGTTAGTGGTCATTGATTCATTCACAGATTTTTGCTCCTGTAAAGCTAGGAGTAAACAGCTTGAATCAGCATGAAAGACACTCACAAAATTCTAGAAAACTGGTAATAATGTAGCTTGCTGATATTTACTCTTTTGCAAAGTTTGATTTTAGCTTTGGTAGTTCTGGGTGAGAAATACACTTTGCCCTTCAATTGCTTAATACATATGTCTGGTTTCCATGGCTCAGTAAAAAAGGCAATAGAATTTATTTTCTTCCCTTCTATGGAGAATTTTTTCAGAGCTAAGAAGGAAATACAGAAAATAAAAGATATGCTGCTACATGGAATCAAATTCATAAAGAGTCCTGCCTAGTATTTTTCCACATAGCATAGGCTGCAGCTATGTTTTGCATAGGGCTGAGCTTCTCTGATGATTCAGTGATACCAGCCATCCCTCAGTTTCTTCCTGCACATTTTCAAGTAGGTCATGAAACCAACATATTAAAAAAAGGAAACATTACTTTGTCAACAAAGGTCCATCTAGTCAAGGCTATGGTTTTTCCAGTGGTCATGTATGGATGTGAGAGTTGGACTATAAAGAAAGCTAAGCGCTAAAGAATGCTTCTGAACTGTGGTGTTGGAAAAGACTTCTGAGAGTCCCTTGGACTGCAAGGAGATCCAATCAGTCCATCCTAAAGGAGATCAGTCCTGAGTGTTCATTGGAAGGACTGATGCTGAAGCTGAAACTCCAATATTTTGGCCACCTGATGCAAAGAACTGACTCATTGGAAAAGACCCTGATGCTGGGAAAGATTGAAGGCTGGAGGAGAAGGGGACGACAGAGGATGAGATGGTTGAATGATTCGATGGACCCGAGTTTGAGTAAACTCCAGGAGTTGGTGATGGACAGGGAGGCCTGGTGTGCTGCTGTCCATGGGTTCACAAAGAGTCGGATGCGACTCAGCAACTGAACTGAAGCGAATGAAACCGACATTTATAAAGCACTTCGCTGCACTGTGCATGCAGAGAATGACGTGCTACAACACAGAAGGCCCTTTCTGAAGGAGTTTGATAGTTACAACATCACAGGGCAATGATTCTGTCTCAAAAATCTTCCATGCAGAATTCATGGTTTACAATCTAGGGCAATCTCAAGGAGATGCAGCCTGCAAATTGCCAGATCTGGGGGGACTCCTGCTGTCTGTCTTGTCAAATTGTATCTGACTGTTTAGTCACTCAGTCATGTCCGACTCTTTGTGACCCCATGGACTGTAGCCCACCAGGCTCCTCTGTCCGTGGGATTCTCCAGGCAAGAATACTGGAGTGGGTCACCATTTCCTTCTCCAGGGGATCTTCCCAACCCAGGGATCAAACTCAGGTCTCCCACATTGCAGGCAGATTTTTTTTTTTTAATTGTTTGAGCTACCAGGGAAGAAATGGCTATTTGCTATTCCACATCTCAGGTAAAACAGGATCAATTATCAAAACCTTCTGCAGGATGACCAGGTTTTTTTTTTTTCAACATGCAATAACCAGGTATTCATCCATGAAGTAGTGCCAAGTTAAGTTTATACTGTACTGGTACATAGCAGATGTCCGTGGCACGATTTGGTGTAAGAGCATCATCAAGGGTGTCTGAGGCTGGGCGCTGTGACTGTTTGGAGCTGGACAGTGTGTTCATGCCTTTCCCTTTCCCGTGTCCGTCACCTACCCTCCCTGCCTTTGGTTTGTGGTAACCAAACACGTCTCCAGACATTCACTGCCAGTGATCCACCGAAGAAGCAAACTTCCCTTCTGGGGATTCATCGTAATTCTTATTTCACTGATTTCTTAATTGTTGTTCAGTCGCTCAGTCGAGTTCTGACTCTGCAACCCCATAGACTGCAGCACGCCAGGCCACCCTGTCCATCACCAACTCCTGGAGCTTGCTCAAACTCATGTCCACTGAGCCGGTGATGCCATACAACCATCTCATCCTCTGCGTCCCCTTCTCCTCCTGCCTTCAGTCTTTCCCAGCATCAGGGTCTTTTCCAATGAGTCCGCCCTTTGTATCAGGCAGCCAGAGTATTGGAGCTTCATCCTCAGTCCCTCCAGTGAATATTCAGGGTTGATTTCCTTTTGGATGTACTGCCCAGACTTTTAAATTTGTGAGTTAAAGCTTCCTGGGTGATTCCAGCTGCGGCCTTTGGTCCGCAGTTTTTTAGTCTTTGGTCCACAAGTCAGGATCACTGTCGTCCCCCGGGAGCCTGTTGGAAATGCAGGGTCTGAGACCTCCCGACAGAATCAGAATGAAATACTCAGTAGTTCTCAGAAAGAGAGAACGGGAAGGAAAGAAAAAAAAAACTCACAGGACATAGAGATGGCAGCCCAATGGCAGCCTTAGGTGTGGGTGAGTCACAGTCCAGAGAGTCAATAATAAAAATGAGCATATTAACAGAGAGCCATGTAGGCAAGTGTCCCTGTGGGTGCAGTGTGACCCCAGCTTGGCATACAGCCGTGACCAAGGGGGTGATGTTCAGAAGGCACACGTCCTGCCTGTGGGTGAGGCCACAGGGCTCCTTCTCGAGGTCTGAATGTGGCATCCACCCGGGGACTGGGGATGAGAGGGACAGGGCAGCCCGTGATGATGGCGGAGGTGGTCATCTCCTGCCGCTCAGCATCCCAGGAGGAAACGGGGACAGCGTCTGCAAACAGAAACTCACAAGATATAAACCAGCATCAGGAGGCTCCTTGCTACGACTCCTAGACCATGAGAGTCTGGCTTGCTGAAAATCTGAAGGAAAGAAGTGGACATGAATTAATATTTGAATCCATATATAGAGATAAACACATGTGAATATAATACTCGTATGCCTCTAATACTCATGTATATGAGTGTGCGTATATATATATATATGCTTATGTGTCTGTATATACATATTTGGCTTCCCCGGGTGGCTCAGCCGTAAAGAGTCTGCCTGTGATGCAGGAGACAGGTTCGATTCCTGGGTCGTGCAGATCCCCTGGAGAAGGGAATGCAACCCACTTCAGTATTCTTGCCTGGAGAATCCCATGGACAGAAGAGCCTAGCAGGCTATAGTCCAGGGGGTCGTAGCAAAGTCGGATATGACTGAGCAACTAGACATTACACATATTTGTATGCATATGTAGACATCTGCTTCTGTCTGGCATACTCACGTGCACATACATTCCAGATGCTTTTATAGGTACAACCTGTGAATTTTCACAAAATCCTGTTACTCACCCCATTTGTAGAGCCGAGGCCACAGACTCTGAAAGCTCAAATAATTTCAAAGTTAGTAAGTGACAAAGCTGGAAATCAACCCCACAGTCATTTTTAAAATATATCTAATTTTATATATGGTAATGTATATGCTTCAATTAGATAGCCAGTGGAAATTCCCTGTATTAGGCAGGGATGTCAACCTGGTGCTCTGGGACAACCTAGGGGGGTGGATTGGGGTGGGAAGTGGGATGGAGGTTCAAGAAGGAAGGGACGTATGTATACCTATGGCTGATTCGTGTTCGTGGATGCCTGGGACCGGCACAGTGTTATAAAGCAGTTATCCTCCAAATTAAAAATAAATAAATTTTTAAAAATCTATTAAGTTAAAGAATGGTGGTTTAAGTCGTGTCCGACTCTTGCGGCCCTGTGGACTGTAGCCCACCAGGCTCCTCTGTCCATGGGATTTTCCAGGCAAGAATACTGGAGTGGATTGCCATTTCCTTCTCCAGGGGAATCTTCCTGACCCAGGAATCGAACCCAGGTCTCCTGCATTGCAGGCAGATTCTTTACCGACTGAGCTACCAGGGAAGCCCAAGTTAAAGAATGCTTTGCATTAATTTACCTAACTTTGTCCACTCCTTGACTAGACCAAGAATAGGTTCCATACCATGGACAGCCACATGCTATTATTTAATTCACCAAAGGAAGTGTGGGAGAAAGAAGTGAGTCAAAGTCAGTATTCTTCAGCGATTAGTCTTCTTTAAGGTCAGCCATATGTCTCCTCCCTTTCGGACTTCCTTGCCAGCATCCTGTCTTATGTCGGGCGACTTGGTGCCGCTTGAAGGCGTCACCCTGAGAAGGAAGACGTCATGCCTCTGTATTCTCATGTCCTTGTGCTGTCCAGATGTTGTTAAGTAGACCATTCATCCACCAAGAGCCCCCGACCTCCCTGTGACACCCTCTGCTTGACAGAAGCATCAAGGATCTCTGACTTTCTCCACCAGCCGGTTTCCTCATTCATTTATCTTTTCTTCAGGCTAATACTGAGCAGACTTGGAAAGGAGTCTTGTTATTCTGTTTGCGGTCCTTTTCTTCTTCTAAATGTAACAGTCATGCCCTGCCGCCCCCGAATTGAGAGAGCGCAGCTGATCAATTGAATGGAAGAGTGGAAGGGTCCCCCAGGGGCCTGGAAATGGACAAAATAATCGTTTCCTAAAGTTCAGCTCGGTCCCGTAACAGATATGTTGACCTTCAGCTTGCCGAAGCCAGCCCATTCGAGGGTTGTCGTTGGGAGGGTTTCTGCTGCGGGTGTGAGTGACAGCACAAATATCGTTCACTGCTCCAGCTGGTACACAGTCCTCTGACGTGGTTCAGTTATTAAGTAGGGGGGAAAAGAGAGCGGAGAAGGAATGAAGATGAGATTGGTTAGAAATTCTCAGGGTCTTCTTCCGTGCCAAGACGCGCTTTGCACTCTCGCTCTGTAAAACGTGAATCACAAGGATGTTATTTTTGTTTTGAATAATCACCGGCTCCCAAGTGACTTGGATCACAAGTGACGATAACAGGGCTGATGAGCTAATGCATCTCCAGTGGTGTTATGACGATTTCTGCCCTTGCCTTGGTCCTGGGGCTGCTGTAACGGGATACCACAGCCTGGGTGGTTTATGGACTTTCCAGTTGGCGCTGTGGTAAAGAACCTGCCTGCCAGTGTAGGAGACAGCAGCAGACTGGGTTCCATCCCTGGGTCGAGAAGACCCCTGAAGAAGGAAATGGCAACCCACCCCGGTATTCTTGCCTGGAGAGTCCCATAGACAGAGGAGCCTGGTGGGCTGCAGTCCACAGGGTCACAAAGAGTTGGATATGACCGAGCAACTTAGCACACACTTAAGGGTGGCTTATAAAGAGTAGAAATACATGTCTCACTTTTCTGGAGGCTGGAAGACCAAGTTCAAGCCCCTGGCTGGGTTGGTGTCTGGTGAGAGCCTGCTTCCTGGTTCACAGATGGCCGTCTTCGCTCTGGGTGGGAGAGCTTCCTGGTTCACAGATGGCCATCTTCTCTCTGAGTGGGGGAGCTTCCTGGTTCCCAGATGGCCGTCTTCGCTCTGGGTGGGAGAGCTTCCTGGTTCACAGATGGCCATCTTCTCTCTGAGTGGGGGAGCTTCCTGGTTCCCAGATGGCCGTCTTCGCTCTGGGTGGGAGAGCTTCCTGGTTCCCAGATGGCCATCTTCTGTCTGGGTGGGAGAGCTTCCTGGTACACAGATGGCCGTCTTCGCTCTGGGTGGGAGAGCTTCCTGGTTCCCAGATGGCCATCTTCTGTCTGGGTGGGAGAGCTTCCTGGTTCCCAGATGGCCGTCTTTGCTCTGGGTGGGAGAGTTCCTGGTTCACAGATGGCCATCTTCTCTCTGAGTAGGGGAGCTTCCTGGTTCCCAGATGGCCGTCTTCTGTCTGGGTGGGAGAGCTTCCTGGTTCCCAGACGGCTGTCTTCTCTCTGGGTGGGAGAGCTTCCTGGTTCCCAGATGGCCGTCTTCTGTCTTGGTGGGAGAGCTTCCTGGTTCACAGATGGCCGTCTTCTCTCTGGGTGAGAGAGTTCCTGGTTCACAGATGGCCATCTTCTCTCTGAGTAGGGGAGCTTCCTGGTTCCCAGACGGCTGTCTTCTCTCTGGATGGGAGAGCTTCCTGGTTCCCAGATGGCCATCTTCTGTCTGGGTGGGGGAGCTTCCTGGTTCCCAGATGGCCGTCTTTGCTCTGGGTGGGAGAGTTCCTGGTTCACAGATGGCCGTCTTCGCTCTGGGTGGGGGAGCTTCCTGGTTCCCAGATGGCCATCTTCTGTCTGGGTGGGAGAGCTTCCTGGTTCCCAGATGGCCATCTTCTGTCTGGGTGGGGGAGCTTCCTGGTTCCCAGACGGCTGTCTTCTCTCTGGGTGGGAGAGCTTCCTGGTTCCCAGATGGCCATCTTCTCTCTGGGTGGGGGAGCTTCCTGGTTCCCAGATGGCCGTCTTCTGTCTGGGTGGGAGAGCTTCCTGGTTCACAGATGGCCGTCTTCTGTCTGGGTGGGGGAGCTTCCTGGTTCACAGATGGCCGTCTTTGCTCTGGGTGGGAGAGTTCCTGGTTCACAGATGGCCGTCTTCGCTCTGGGTGGGGGAGCTTCCTGGTTCAAAGATGGCCATCTTCTGTCTGGGTGGGAGAGCTTCCTGGTTCCCAGATGGCCATCTTCTGTCTGGGTGGGGGAGCTTCCTGGTTCCCAGACGGCTGTCTTCTCTCTGGGTGGGAGAGCTTCCTGGTTCCCAGATGGCCATCTTCTCTCTGGGTGGGGGAGCTTCCTGGTTCCCAGATGGCCGTCTTCTGTCTGGGTGGGAGAGCTTCCTGGTTCACAGATGGCCGTCTTCGCTCTGGGTGGGAGAGCTTCCTGGTTCCCAGATGGCCGTCTTCGCTCTGGGTGGGAGAGCTTCCTGGTTCACAGATGGCCATCTTCTCTCTGGGTGGGAGAGCTTCCTGGTTCACAGATGGCCGTCTTCGCTCTGGGTGGGGGAGCTTCCTGGTTCCCAGATGGCCATCTTCTGTCTGGGTGGGAGAGCTTCCTGGTTCCCAGATGGCCATCTTCTGTCTGGGTGGGGGAGCTTCCTGGTTCCCAGACGGCTGTCTTCTCTCTGGGTGGGAGAGCTTCCTGGTTCCCAGATGGCCATCTTCTGTCTGGGTGGGAGAGCTTCCTGGTTCCCAGATGGCCGTCTTCTGTCTGGGTGGGAGAGCTTCCTGGTTCCCAGACGGCTGTCTTCTCTCTGGATGGGAGAGCTTCCTGGTTCCCAGATGGCCATCTTCTCTCTGAGTGGGGGAGCTTCCTGGTTCCCAGATGGCCGTCTTCTGTCTGGGTGGGAGAGCTTCCTGGTTCCCAGACGGCTGTCTTCTCTCTGGATGGGAGAGCATCCTGGTTCACAGATGGCCATCTTCTCTCTGAGTGGGGGAGCTTCCTGGTTCCAAGATGGCTGTCTTCTCTCTGGGTGAGAGAGCTTCCTGGTTCAAAGATGGCCATCTTCTCTCTGGATGGGAGAGCTTCCTGGTTCACAGATGGCCATCTTCTCTCTGAGTGGGGGAGCCTCCTGGTTCAAAGATGGCCATCTTCTCTCTGGGTGGGAGAGCTTCCTGCTTCATAGACGGCCGTCTCTCTGAATCCTCATAGAGTGGAGGAGGCTCTCTGGGACTCTTTGAAAGTGCAAAGTGAAAGTGAAGTTGCTCAGTCGTGTCCGACTCTTTGCGACCCCATGAACTGTAGCCTACCAGGTTCCTCCATCCATGGGATTCTCCAGGCAAGAATACTGGAGTGGGTTGCCATTTCCTTCTCCAGGGGATCTTCCCAACTCAGGGATCGAACCCAGGTCTCCCACATTCCAGGCAGACGCTTTAACCTCTGAGCCACCAGGGAAGTGGCCAGCCTCTTTAGAAGGGCACTTATCCCATTCTGAGAGTTCCACCCTAATGACCTCATCACCTCCTAATACCATCCCTCCTAATGTCATCCCTGCTAAAACCATACCACTGGGGAAAAGATTTCCCCGTATGAATTTGGGGGAGTCACAGACATTCCTTCTACAGCAGTCCTTAAGACTGGGTTGGCGTCTTGGTGCCATCTTCAAGGAGAATGTGACATGCTGGAAGAAAATGAAACAGGCATTCTGTCTCTACTGTCCTTATGGACTGTGAGCAAGGGTGAAAAGACAGTGATCAGAAACCAGGATTCTCCTCCTCCTCCTCCAGGTTGGAGCTACGTAAACATTGGAGGGGGCTTCCCAGGTGGTTCAGTGGTACAGAATCCACCTGCCAGTGCAAGAGACGCAGGAAATATTGAAGGGGAAGGGGGCGGCAGAGGATGAGATGGCCAGATAGCATCCCCGACTCGATGGGCATGAATTTGAGCAAAGCTAAGGAGATGGTGAAGGACACAGAAGTGTGCGTGCTGCAGTCCATGGGGTCGCAAAAATGCAGTGACTGAACCAAAACCGCGACAAACATTGAAATGGTTGGGAAATGTCCTGGAATCTCAGAGCTATCTCTCTAGTCTGCCTGGGACATGAGCAGGCTCTCAGAGAAAGGCGATTCATGCAGTGTCTCTTGTTCTCACGTGATTTAGGAACTTTGCGGGCAGTGTTTTGATGAACGCTCTGAGGCTGTGTTTTGATGAACTGGGGGCAGCGCTTCTGGCTCACCTGAGTGTTGGTGTCACAAATACAGGATCCAAAGTTTTACGTAGACTTTAATGAGAAGATTCGGAGGAGGTGAGAAGGTTAAGGGGTCAGTGAGGGCTGAGAGAGGAGGAGAGTTGGCCACGTTCATACTTGGAGACCTGGGACACGTGGCTGGGACCATGGGCTTCCTGGCATGTCCTCCCAGAAGGACAGATGTCAGTGAGTCCAGCAACCAGACCTCACAGGTCCTTCTGCCGCAGAGAAGAGTGAGAATTCAGGTCATCCACATGGAGAGATCCGAGGCTCCCTCTCCCAGCTCCATAGGGTCATGGTAGCTTGCCTACCCACATGGACATCATTTAAGAGAAACACTGGGTGGTGCAAATAGGAAAGACGGGAATCTGGGAGACAAAGACATTCAAGAGATGAAACAGAGGTTACAGCCATGCTCCAAGTTCTTGGGTTGCAATTTTATGATCATCTCCCCCGTCTTCAGGAGGTGAGAAAGTTTCAATTGGCTCTTCAACAAATAAAGAAGACATGTTCTTTGCACATGTGAAGGAAGCATAAGCACCTTCTCAAGTGGAGTGAGTGAAGTCACCTATACGTGTTCAACTCTTTGCGACCTCGTGGACTGTAGCCTCCCAGACTCCTCCGTCCATGGGATTTTCTAGGCAAGAGTACTGGAGTGGGTTGCCATTTCCTTCTCCAGGAGATCTTCCCGACCCAGGGATCGAACCCGGGTCTCCTGCACTGTAGGCAGATGCTTTACCGTCTGAGCCACCAGGGAAATCAAGTGGAGAAGAGTTAAATGGGGGTGCGGGTTCTCAGTCTCTGAGAGTATGCAGATATGCAGAAGAGGAACCAGCTAGTTGCTTTGTCAATAAAGCCCACAAAAGCAAGTTAGCATTTAGGTCATGCTTCTGTGAGAGGTTGAAGGGATGTTCGGGTTCAGTCATGTCCTGCATTCTCAGGAGAAGGGTGACCCTCATGGTGCCGTCAGGCGTGGTTCTTTGTGGAGCGAGAAGTGAGTTGTGAGGATAGTTAACTCTGTCAGCTCGTTCCAGGCAATGCGGCGCCCATGCAGCTTTTACGGTAGAAACACCGCAGTGCTGAGGATCAGACTGAACACTGAAGGTTGCATTATTAAAACCATATTTCTGCTGCAGAGTGTTACCAAAATGAAATGTCTTGCTCCTACTGGTCTTAGGAGAGATCTGGCTGGTTTCAAACATCACGATTACTGAACTTTAAAAACACAGTCAATTATGAATACGTATAAATCAGTGTAGCTTGCACAAAGATTTCTTTCCTGGGGTGACCTTTAAAAATGCATACCTTGGATTCAGAAATAATCTTTTACAAGACATCTCCAAATATCTAGCTTAAACTGGTGATACACTGGGAACTGCTTTGCATTTCCCTAATGGTTTACTTGCGCTGGGAGTGTGTGCTGTTCTCTACGTCACTGTTAAAACAGAAGCCCTTTGTTTTCTGAAATCTGTGCTTGAGAAATAATCCACTTTAACTACGTTCCGTTTAGAGGGGGAGTCACAAAGGCCATGTGCAATTTTAAGTTTTAATCATTTTAGATGAGCCTAGGGCTGATGCAAAGCCCTTAATATTACTGTTCATTCATCAGAACCTGATGATTTGGACGAACTCGAGGTCAAGTTCACAAACTCAATTTACAGAACGGCTCAGCAGCACCCAGAGAGCAGTGTCACTAAGTTAGAAACTTGGAAATCGGAAACGTGGAAATTTTGGAAGGATGAGCAAGGCAGTCACTCTTTTGTTTTTAAATTGGAGTATAGTTGATTTGAAGTTTCATTAGTGGCTCCGACAGTAAACAAACCACCTGTCAATGCGGGAGACCCAGGTTCAATCCCTGGGTTGCAAAGATCCCCTGGAGGAGGGCATGGCAACCCACTCCAGTATTCTTGCCTGGAGAAATCCATGGACAAAGGAGCCTGCAGTCCATGGGGCTGTAAAGAGCCGGACTTCGCTGAGCAACTAACACTTTCACTTTTTACATATTTAGTTTACAATGTTAGGTTACTTTCTGCAGAGTGAATCAGTCAAGCATGTACATACATCCCCTCTTTTTTTTCCCTACAGTTGATTCTTTTCCCATCTAGGTTGTTAGTGTTGAGTAGATTCCCTGTGTTGTACGGTAGATTCTTGTTGGTTTTGTAAATAGAGCAGTGTGTACATATCCATCCCAAAGTCCCAACTTGTCTCCTCCATTCTTTGCCTTCATCACCATAAATGAGTCTGTTTCTGTTTTGTAATAAGTTCAGAAAACCTCTGGTCTCGGTTGGAATGGGTCCTTGCCTCTATTTACTCCTCACTTTCAAGGCCTTTCTTTATAAAATCATCTTGTTTCATAAATCTGTGTCCTGGAGGTCCTGCCAAGGGTGGAACCTATTCTCATAGATTGTAGTACCAAAGTTGTCTAGGATTATTTTAAGGCCTGTGGGCTAAAGCATCCCGTGTGGTCATTTCCCCCAAACACTTCCTAAGCAAAAACAGAGAAGATAGAAAACATCTCAGGCTAGTGTCCTAAGAGCTTGAAACCTGAGGAAGTCTGATTTAATTTAATTAGCACCGTTGCCTCTACCTTAACCACAGCCCTGAAATTTGGGACTGTTCACATGTGTACATGCCTGCGTGCTTAGTCGCTAAGTTGTGTCCGACTCTTTGTGACCCCATGGACTGTAGCCTGCCAGGCTCCTCTGTCCACAGGATTCTCCAGGCAAGAATACTGGAGTGGGTTGCCATTTCCTTCTCCAGGGGATCTTCCCGACCCAGGGATGGAACCCACGTCTCTTACATCTTCTGCACTAGCAGGCGGATTCTTTACCACTAACGCCACCTGGGAAGCCGTTTCCTACTAAAGACCTGTATCACCAGCCTTCCTGGTAGGCACAGCTGTTTTTCTAACTCTCTAGATTAATAAGTGTTGATAGCAATGACTCTCAAAAGTCGAGGGAGACGTAGGAAGAGAGGCAAAGAGACAGAGAGACAATTTCCTCTTTTCCTCATTTTTTTTTTTTTTGTGGGTGTGCCCAGAACTGAGGGCCAAGTTTTGTGTTTCTAATTGTAGATTCCTAGTCACTTCAATTGTGTCCAAATCTTTGCAACCCTATGGACTGTAGCCCACCAGGCTCCTCTGTCCTTGGGATTTTCCAGGCCAGAATACTGGAGTGGGTTGCCATTCCCTTCTCCAGGGGGGTCTTCCCGACCCAGGGATGGGGCGCAAGTCTCTCACTGTCTCCTGCATTGGCAGGCAGGTTCTAGACCACTAGCACCACCTAGGAAGATTCTTCAACTTAAAAAGTTTTAAATTCTAAATCTTCCCTTATTTTCAAGTCTCGGCTTTTGCCTTCTCAGTCACTTCTTAGTGGTTTGGGGTTTCCTTTGCACACGTCATTTATTATTGAGCATCTTCAAATATTTGTATTATAAAATATTAAAGAGTAAAATGAGATCACTTTGCAGTTTTTTTCTTTTCCAAAAGTTAATCTAATCTTTAAGCAGTCAATGGTATTGACCAGACATTAGCAAATAATTTTTTGTAAAGGATCTGATAGTGAATTTTTTTTTTTTTTAATTTTGCTGTGCGGGGTCTCAGTCATGGCCGACAGAATCTTCAGTTTTTGTTGTAGCATCTAGATCTTTAGTTGTGTCATGTGGGATCCAGTTCCTTGACCGGGAATTGAACGCAGCACCCTGAGATTCGGAGGTCAGAGTCTTAACCACTGGACCCCCGGGGAATTCCCGGTCGTGGATATTGTTAATGCAAGTCCTGATTGGAAAGGCTGGTTTAATTGTTTCATATAATTGACTGTGATCGTCAAATTCATTGCCTAAAGACTGCATTTGTGTCTCATTTATCTATTGACTGAATGTGTATTGATTACCCATCATGTGCTAGACCTTGTGCCCTGCCTCCAGAAACAAATATTTCTCTTATCCTCTCACACATATCTAATTAACTTGGAAAATACTCTTCTTCATTTATTTGGTTTTCATTTTCTAAAAAAACGTGTTTGGTAAGCTACTAAGTCTAGGTTTAGCACTATGCTCAAATGGTTTAAATCTATAGCAATCCATTTCTGACAAGTTCACACACCATGGTGAACACTTGGATTTAAATGTCAAGGGTTTTGAAAGTCTCCAAATTATATGTTCAACACCACTTCAGGAAAATGCATTTCAAAGGTATATTTTAGCTTACATATCCAAATTATGAAATATGTTAACTGCACACACTTTCAATTAACTTACCACTTAAACTCTGAGTAGGAGATGAAATAGAATGACACCTGATTATTTCAGGATGCATTTTTTCAATGTGACTGTAAGCCTGACATCTAGACCCAGGTAACAGACGATTAAATACTAAAACATCACGACTACCGTATGCATTTAAACTTTAAAATTAACTCAGAGAAGATAGCTTCAAATGGTGATGGCCTCGCCTGTAAATGACTGTAATCCAACTCCATAAATATTGATGAACCTGAAAACTTTGAAATCACTACCATTGAATTTTACTGTGTTCCATGTGTATTTGCAATGTCTGGAAACTTGGGAAAGTCCCATAGTGAAAGGGCCCCAGATAGGCCTCCTACAATAATCTGAGTGATGAGGAAGAGCAGAGTTATCAATGGGAATTTGACCAAGTCCTAGGATTCCTTGGCAAGGTTGGCCTCCTCTGCTCAGGAGGTAAGCTCTAGCTATACGCTTCAACGTACCAGATGCTGCTGTAACCCACCCCATGTACACAGCACCCCCAGAGGTCACCCCAGTGGGCACTGTCTGAACCCCAGGAAGGAGCAGAACAGAAGCCCTGGCACTTGTTTGCCAGGGAAGGTCAACCCATCAGGGCTGGAGTTGGGGTGAAATGTCCCAGGTTCTTGAACCCTGAGTTGGGTGACTTGGGGTAACTTTGAGGCATGTTGCATACAGTCTTGGGGGGGATTGAACCCATTTCTCCACAGGGGTACCCACTGTTAACCCCTTCTTCCTTGTTTTTTTTTTTTTCCTTCCTTTTCCCTGTCTCATCTCTCCACCTTCTTCTCCCAGAAAACGATGCCCATCCTAGTCTTGCCTCCTGCTCCTGGGGGCATCTCGACTAAGACAGTGTTGGCAACGTGGGGGCAGGAACCTCTGTATTCTCTGACCCAGTGACCATGGCCATCAAGCACACGTCGTGCCCTCAGCATCTTCCAATGCTCAGCTGGAAGGTGCGTCTGAGTGCCCAAGTTGTTGCCCGTTAAACTGGTGATTCTACACGATGAGCAGAATTATTCCTCTTTGGACCTGAATTTTGTGAGCTTTTATTTAAAAAAAATGTACTGATGTAGTGGCTTTTTAATTTTTACGTATTTATTTGGTTGGGTTTTTTTTTTTTTTTTTTGGCTGCACTGGGTCTTCTTTGCTGCACACAGGGCTTTCTCTAGTTGTGGGAAGTAAGGGCTACTGTCTCACTGCAGTGAGTGAGCTTCTCATTTTGATGACTTCTCATGTCGGGGAGCTTGGGCTCTAGGGCACTCAGGCTTCATTAATTGTGGTGCGTGGACTTATTCCATGGCATGCGCGATGTTCCCAGATCAAGAATTGAACCCATGCCTCCTGCCATGACTGGTAGATTCTTAACCACTGCATCACCAGGGAAGTCCATGAATTAAAAAAAAAAAATTATTTCTTTGACTCACCAGGTCTTAGCTGCAGCCTGCGGGATCTGTGATCTTCTCTGTGGCATGTGAACTCTTAGCTGTGGCGTGTGGGATCTAGTTCCCTGACCAGGGTTTGAACTTGGGCCCTCTGCACTGGGGGCTCAAGAGTCTTAGTCTCTGGACCACCAGGGAAGTGCCCTGAATTTTCTGAATTTTGATTCTAGCCTCTGTATTATCATTTCACAGCGCCACCCCCAACACACACACACACACACACACACACACACACACACACACTGCCCACTGCCTTCCTCCATCAAGCAGCCGTTCTGTTTGCTATGGTCAGGTTCCAAGTGTCTGTGGGTGAGAGCGTTGTCTGCACATTCTTGGCTTCACTGTTAATTGTATCGTGTTCTGATTCTGAGGACCCAGCCAGGGAAATCAATCCTTTTTTTATCTGCGTTGTCGAGATTCAACTTCAGACCACGGTCCCTATGAGTTGACTGTGCATCCCCGACTCAATGGACTTGAGTCTGAGCAAACTCCAGGAGATGATGAAGGATGGAAGTCTGACTTTGTGATCATGAAGTTGCAAAGAGTCGGACATGACTGAACACGCACATGTTTCTTTACTTCATCCAGAAAGCTCTCGAATTCCCCTGTGATTCTGCCTCCTTGGACAGATGTAGGTCTTTCCAGGCTTGAGGGGAATGTTCAGAGAAGCTCCTGGGTGTCTGTAGATTGAGGACAGAGGTCAGTCATTGCTCTGGCCCTGCAGAGACCCAGGGCGAGACCCAGGCAGCCAGCATTTGAGATTTCCATTATATCCTCAACCCAAGTTCTTGCTCAAGTGAGATTTACAAATCTAAAATGATTCAGCCATAATGGCAAATGAGTTGGATGTTGAAAGAATAAGGGAAAATGCGTGTCTGAAACTGAACTTCATGCAGAGCATAACAGGAGATTATTGCAAATATGGGCTTCAGTGGTTAAGAATCCACCTGCAAAACAGGAGATGAAAGAGATGCAGGTTCGATCTGTGGGCTGGATAGATCCTTTGGAGAAGGAAATGGCAATCCATTCCAGGATTCTTACCTGGAAAATACCATGGACAGAGGAACCTGGCGGACTACAGTCTATGGGGTCACAAAGAGTCAGACACAGCTAAGTATATACACACACAGGCAGACACACACACACACACACACACACACACACACATACATTGTGAATATGAATGAGCCCAGAAGTGGATTGGGGAAAACCATTTTTATGAGTAGAGGTGATGAGGGAACATAGCCCATACCATAGTCGAAGTTGTGGGGAAAGATATGACAAACACAAATTGGGCCACTGCTACAAATCCAGCTTTTAACATCAAACTGAACTCTCCCTAATTAAAAAAAAAAAAAAATTTACATAATATTTTAATTGGTCCTTTACTTGTAGGTTGCAAAGTCTAGACTATGCTGGAGTCAGTCAATGGATAGATCGATCTTGTCTGAAAACATACATTGTGTGTGTGTGTGTGTGTGTGTCCACTTGTGAACTTTTTGCTAATTTGTGATCACTCCATTGTACACACACCTTCTTTGAACTCTTTAGTAATATAGTACTTTATCCCATTTTCCTAAAAACAACCCAACAATAGTAACAGCATTGCAAATGATGAATGCATGCTTTTGTGTTTGATTTGGAGGAGGGGATGTGTAAGGAGATATGTTCACACAGAGATCTTATACATGATAAATACAATTTGAAAATGGATGGATTTATTTTGACAACTTCAGTACTGCCTCATCATCACATTTTATTCCAACCTTTTTCCTAAGCAAATGTGATAAGGGGTCACACATGATATATGCCCCCCTTCAAAACTTGAAACTGAACTTTTAACAAATAAAGTAAAATTAATACCTGATGACTGTGAAGGCTCGTGAGTGATAGTGATTTAAATGTGGATATCCAGTGCTGTTACGGAAAGAAGTGCGGTGATAAGATACTGAAGACTTCGGATGCTTAAGCATTTATCTTTTCTGTCATTGCTAGGACATCCCTTGTAATGACAGTGCTTCATTTATACTTGTTCTCCTGTTTTTCAGCAAGAATTTCCCATTTTATATAGCATGCATGGATGCTTTAATTAGTGTAGTTTGTTGAAAGAAAAAAAAATGTGTTTCTTGCAAACCCCCATGACCACTCTGACACCATGTGTTGCCTTTTGTGTTTGAAGCCAGCTGAGACAAATTTTGAACTGTGGTGTTGGAGAAGACTCTTGAGAGTCCCTTGGACTGCAAGGAGATCCAACCAGTCCATCCTAAAGGAGATCAGTCCTGGGTGTTCATTGGAAGGACTGATGCTGAAGCTGAAACTCCAATACTTGGGCCACCTGATGTGAAGAGCTGACTCATTGGAAAAGACCCTGATGCTGGGAAAGATGGAAGGCAGGAGGAGAAGGGGACGACAGAGGATGAGATGGTTAGATGGCATCACCGACTCGATGGACATGAGTTTGAGTAAGCTCCAGGAGTTGGTGATGGACAGGGAGGCCTGGCATGCTGCAGTCCATGGGGTCACAAAGAGTTGGACATGACTGAGTGACTGAACTGAACTGAGACAACTTTCAGAGTCTTCTGATAAAAACATGATATCTGAATACGGCATGTCTGACTTGAAATTCCCCTGGGTGGTTTTAACTGACCCAGGACACTTCACTAAAGAGACTTTTTTTTATCTTGGGACAGTCCCAAGACACAGAATCCAAAATATAAAGTGATCCCCTCTAGTGAACTTCATTATTGTTTAGGTCTATCTATTTTTAAGTCACTGACTTAAGACTGATCTTATCAATTATTCATCACTCTCTGGACACTGTGAGAACGGCTAATTTCCATGCTCTCAAGTATGACTGTAAAAATCATTTGTTTCTTCTGGTAGGTCTTTTCTCCACATCCCAAAGCCTTCTTATAACCATCCATTGTGTATAAAAGACATGGTGACTTCAGTGATTTTTAAGATGAAATATTAGATCTTTTTCTTACTACCTTTTAAGACTAAGAATCCTAGGTTAATGCTTAATAACTTTTACTGTCGAGACATTCTTTTAAAACTCTAACCTAACCTTCCCTTGTTGGCATTTAAATCCATTTATTCTTGCTTTATGGAGACTGGGAGGGGTTGGACCAAGTTCTGTCCGTAATAACTCTTCATTGACTTAAAATTACCAAGTCACGCTTCAGAGTCAGTGGCCCTGAATTTCTTTGCTTTTCCTCCGGCCCAGGTTGTTGAGAAGGAGGAAGACGTATGTGGCTCAGTCATGTCCGACTCGTTGCGACCCCGTGGACTGTAGCCCACCAGGCTCCTCCGTCCATGGGAGTTTCCAGGCAAGAGAACTGAAAGGAGTTGCCGTTTCCTCCTCCAGGGGATCTTCCGGACCCTGGGGTGGAACCCTGGGTTTCTCCTAAATTGGCAGGAGGGTTCTTTACCGCTAGCCCCTTCTGGGAAGGTTGGGGCCTCATTTTTCATCCTAAGTGCGATAAAGTGGTAAAAGCCTTGGTTGTCATCTACTTGTAGGGCCTGTTGCATCTTCTTTGGGCATGTTTTCTCAGGGGCCAGGCCCAACACTGGCCCCAGTGGCTGCAGTGGGCTGACCCTAGGGCAGAGCTAGCTCAGACTTGACCATCATCACATTCATCAGATGGGGGACTGGGATTCAGAACCTCGGGCCTTGGGAGGCTGCGCGCTGTCTGTAATCATTGTAAGAAGTACCCTGTCTTGTTCCTTGAGGTCTCCAGAGGGGTGGTCCTTGTTCCTATGTTTCTGAGTTTGTTTTTTTCCTTAAAAATTTGAGAAACATAATAAACTCCCAGGTAGGGCTTCAAGTCACAGTCATTGACGGGTGCTTCTTGAAGTCAAATAAACCCTAATACGTGTTTCAGGGACTCACCTCTCAGAGAAAAACAACCTTCTGCCCAGGGCCTCGTGGAGGGATTAAGTGAAAACACAAAATATTCATATCTTGTACCACGATTATTGCTGTTCAGCCGGTCAGCCGTGTCCGACTCTTTGTGACCCCATGGACTGCAGCACGCCAGGCTTCCCTGTCCATCACCATCTGTTGGAGTTTTCTCAAACGCATGCCAGTTGAGTCGGTGACGCCATCCAGCCGTCTCATCCTCTGGCGTCCCCTTCTCCTCCTGCCTCCAGTCTTTCCCAGTGTCAGGATCTTTTCCAGTGAGGTGGTTCTCTGTATCAGGCGGCCCGAGTATTGGAGCTTCAGCTTCAGCATCAAGCTTTAGGTCTCTGTGTTATTCTTGATTAAGGATTGGGACCTTCCTTTCTGTTGGTCCCAGATGACTACGTATTCATGTTTAACAAATACCTTTTTTAGAGTGTGTTTATTCATTTTGGTCGCCCTGGATCTTAGTTGCAAGCAAGCGGGATCTTGTTCCCTGACCGGGGATCAAACCTGGGCCGCCTGCCTTGGGAGCTCAGACTCTTAACCACTGAGCCACCAGGCACCTCCCCAGATGACTGTGCATATGACTTGTTTTCACACTGATCTCCCGTTCCCTGAGTCTCTGACAGAAAGAATCGGGAATTATGCAGGTCTGTTTTGTGATGCTCTCTACTGACATGGGGCTGTGGGTTCCTCGTAGCTGTTTACTGGATGAAAACTTTGACAAGTAAAAGTGCTCCTGAAAAAGGCCACCAAGGGGTCTTGTCCTTTATAAAGAAGAGAATTCGGGCGCGCTGTTTGAAGCCACACAACCAAAGCGAGAAATAACCTAGAGGTGTGTGCAGCTTGAAAATATCGGGAGTGCAGGTGTTGGGAGCCTGGAATTAGAAGTGAAGGGTGCTAGGTGCCTCTCATCACATTAGTCATGAGGAGAAACATACAAATAATGACAAAAACACGTGATCTATCTGGACACGTTTGTGCGGAGGAGGAGAGGAAAAGGTCTGGCCAAGAAAAATCAGGACAGACAAGAGGGGGTGTGCTCATTTTATCCCCAGCCTCATACTTGTATCTCTCATCCTGCTTTTTACTGCTAATCACAGTCTTAATAACAGGATGGAAGTTGTCGTTGGGGTTCCCTGGATGGCACAGCAGTGAAGAATGTGCCTGCCAATACAGGAGATGTGACTTTGATCCCCGGGTCGGGAAGATTCCCCTGGAGGAGGGCATGGCAACCCGCTCCAGTCTTCTTGCCTGGAGACACCATGGACAGAGGAGACTGGCAGGCCACAGTCCATGGGTGTCTCCGAGTCGGCCACGTCTGAGCACGCACCTCCACACAAGTTGTCCGTTGTCTCCTGGTTTCTGTTCTGTCCCTCTGAATCTCCAAGGACTCAGGGAGCCTGGGATCTTGTCTCTCTCGTTGTAACCAGGGAGCCGGAAGGATACCCGGCACCTACTGGGACCCAGTAGGACTTGTCGAATATTTCCTATTGGCTGAAAGGCCAGTGCAGAAAGAGGGAGGGTGCTGTGTCTACCCACAGACTTGTGCAGAGAGAGCATAAGATTATGTCAGGGACCAAGATGCTGAAATGGGGAACAGGCTTCTCCATCTCTGTAACTGCTTGCAGTCTTTCAGCAGCTTCAGCCTAACTAGCTTATTCTCCCCGAGAAGAAAAGAATAAAAAAAAAACTCCTTTAGTACCTTGGCCCTATCTACCCAGACTCATTGGAAAACCAACATCAGTTCACCTTCATGGTCTTTGCAAAGACATAGATAACTGGATGGATCCCTCTAGACCTTAGAACCTTTCTGCATCTGCTCTGGGGTAACTGTTATTCCTTGAACAGGATTCTTTTTGGGGGAAAGGGGTTTACATAGAGCTTTTCTTTGGCCATAGGAAATAATAACCTTAAATTTAGAAAAGGTCTCCGAGAGCTAACACCCGTCCTCTACGGTGATGAATTTAATTTTGATTATTTTGCCTTTTGGGAGGCAAGTCACTGTCTTTGGTGCTGCAGAAACTATGAGAGAAGTCCCAGAATATATATCATAATAGAAGCTTGAATCTAGAAGGTAAGTTTATAAGCCCAGATATGTACAATTAAGCTCTACAAAATGCAAATATTTTTAAATTGTTATAATAGAGGGGAATTTCTTTTTAATTATAAACGCAAAATTAAAACAGTGTTTTCCAAAGTTTCCCCTTCATGGTGGCCCCATGTGAAGTACATTTCTGATTGAATGAGGTAATCCCTGATGACAGCTTGAGACATGTGACCATTTTTTAATGTGACTGTTGTCATCATTGTCCGACATGTAATCAGACAGCGAACGTGTTGTGAATGTCAGTATTTTAATATTTCACATTTCCTCACGGTTAACCAACTTGACACCAGGCGTGCAAAGTAAACGCTGGCAGACGTTTCAACAAATGAGCAAAAGTATGATGTCCACAGAAAGGTTCTCCTTGTTCATCCACAGGGCAGTTGTCTAGTGACTTTTATAAAATGTGGTGGTGTTCATAATGCGCTATAAAATAGGCTGTTAAAAGGAGGGGGGATCGGGATGGGGAATACATGTAACTCCATGGCTGATTCATGTCAATGTATGACAAAACCCACTTCAATATTGTAAAGTAATTAGCCTCCAACTAATAAAAATAAATGAAAAAAAAATGAAAAGAGTACGTGAGCACCAGTTACCCGTTAGGGAACAGTGGACACGTAGGTAACATACTTCCACTTTCTTACGTGCTGTAGGCTGTGCAGTCTGGATGCTCATCCTCTGGGGCCAGGGATCGTTTATGCCCATTTTACAGAAGAGGAACGTGAGGCACATAAAAGGGAAGGAATTTACCCCAAGTCTCAGAGGTAGGAAGTGGAAGGGTTGGATGTCCCCAGGTAGTCTAGACTCACGATCAAGGTCTCCATCACTCTTATAAAGCGGTTTTGTAGAACTTTGCATGCTGGAGTGTTCACGTCTCTTCAAGCACAGCTATAAACGTGGAAGGTGAGGAAAGACTTGCATAGCACACGTTTAACTTCTTTACAGAATACAGGAACACCTCCTGTTATTTCTGTGCATATTCTATGTCTAGACTCTGAACTGCAGGCCCTGTTTTTCACAGCACTGATCTCTTCAGGTTTGGTTTTTACTTTCCTTTTCGCCTGTGATGAGAATTGAGCATGCTTGTTCAGTTCTCTGCCGTACTGTTTGTGGGTCTGCGGGTTTGTGTCTTCATTTGTGACACGTGAAAGTGTTAGTCGCTCAGTCCTGTCCGACTCTTTGCGACCCCATGGACTGTAGCCCACCAGGCTCCTCTGTCCATGGGATTCTCCAGGCAAGAATACTGGAGTGGGTTGCCATGCCCTTTCTCCAGGGGGGGATCTTCCTGACCCAGGGATCGAACCCAGGTCTCCCACATTGCAGGCAGATTCTTTACCCTCTGAGCCACCAGGGAAGCCCGCTTCTTCATTTAGGTGTTCACTATTTTTACAGTATTTCCCTGACGACCCAGTGGTTCAGATTCTGTGCTTCCACTGTAGGGGCTGTGGGTTCAATCCCTGCTTGAGGCAGTGAAGATCCCACATGCCTTGCAGGAAAAAACCAAAGCCTAAAACAGAAGCAATTTTGTAACAAATTCAATAAAGACATTAAAAAAAGGAATTGATTATCTCAGGCTCAGGCAGTCTGGGTCATTTCCTCATTATGACTTCTTGTAAAATCATGTCCCTCTTTTGAAAATGTTCTGCTGTGTCTCCCATTGTGTGCACTTGATTTGAACTGTTGACTCTGGATTTTTGAGGCTCAGCCTCATTCCTGCAGGTGACACAGTCCCTCTGAATGAAATACACGTCCTTCCAGCCTGCCTTTGAAAGGCCATCTCTTTGTCCGTCTCCCTGGCAGCCTATTGGTAACTCTAAGTGGCTGTGGGTGTCAAGGAAAGCTTCCATTTTCTTTCTTTTTTTAATCTTTTTTTAAAAATTTATTTACTTTTAATTGGAGGATAGTTGCTTTACAGTATTGTGTTGGATTTCTGCCGTACATAAGCATGAATCAGCCATAGGACTTATCTTTTTTTTTTTCTTTTTAAGTAAGGTATAGGAAACTTGGGTTCGATCCCTGGGTGGGAAAGATCCCCTGGAGGAGGGCATGGCAACCCACTCCAGTATTCTTGCCTGGAGAATCCCACGGACAGAGGAGCCTGGTGGGCTACAGCCCATGGGATCACAAAGAGTGACACACAGCTGAAACAAATTAGCACTTTCACAATGTGCCTAGATTTAAAAAAAATATTACACGGGGCCTTTTTCCTGTTTTGGTCTGTAAAGTCCCCTACTGTTCCTCCTGAAGTCTGATGGATCCTTGTGATAAAAGAGGTTGGAAATAGAAGTTTGAGTTGCATGAGCTGTTCTCTTCAGCCAAAGGCATCCCCTTCAACCTCTTTCATCCACCTCAGGATGGTTAAGGACTTGGCCTCCCTTGGGTTTCTCCAGGTTTCGCCTTCCCCTGGAGAGTTCTGCATTCCTTGGGGTACACTTATTTATCCAGCTACAGAGCTTGGAGGCGATGATTTCTCCAGGGAGCCAGCCAACTCTCCATTACCTTTCAACAGTGTGAAATCACTTCAAATATAGCGGCCCGGTTTTGAAGAAAGTGGCCCCGTTTCAAAGTGTAGCATAATTTCAGGATGAACTGTGAGAGCGAGTTTAGGAGGTTTGCATCTGCAAGTGAGTTCATAGCTTATTCTTGTTGTTCAGTCGCTCAGTTGTGTCCAGCTCTTGGCAATTCCATGGACGACAGCTCGCCAGGCTTCCCTGTCCTTCACTATCTCCCGGAGCTTGTTCAAATTCATGACCGCCGAGTCAGTGATGCCATCCAGACATCTCATCCTCAGTTGTCCCCTTATCCTCCCGGCTTCAATCTTTCCCAGCATTAGAGGTCTTTTCTAATGAGCTGGCTCTTCGCATCAGGTGGCCAAAGTTCTGGTGTTTACGGCTAAATGGGATCTGATCCAACATTAAGAAACTGGATAAATGTTTGACAGTACATCTGAGTGCTCTCATGATACTTAAGGATCCTTCTGATGAGGAAGAGGAAAGCTTATCAGGGGCTCCAGGCGAACAGCTGGAAATATGTTCCTTTGGGGAACGTTTAATCTTCTTTGTTTCCAATTAGAGTCTCCTTTGTAGATATTTTTGTTCCCGGGCCACTACATTTCAGTGAAGAGAAGGAATTTGATGTTCATGGGAGCCCCATGTAAATATTCTTTTCTAAGATTGCTCGGTAGAAGGGAAAAAGCGCCCCCTTTCCATACAAAACTGTCGATCTTGTATATGTCAGACTCTTCTGTTGCAGACCCAGGCTCCTGTAAGGCCATTTTCTTTGGTCTGTAGCAGCGGCTGCCCAGACTTTTTTGGCACCAGGAATGGGTTTCGTGGAAGACAGTTTCTCCCCAGGTGGGGACGGGGGAATGGTTTCCGGATAATTTAAGCACATTTCATTTATTGTGCACTTTATTTCTGTTATGATCGTGTCAGCTCCACCCCCAGATCATCAGGCATTAGATCCTGAAGGCTGGGAACCCCTGTTATAGGATTTCCGCTTTCTCTGGCTATGCCTGAAATATTGTACGCCATGCATTTTATCACGGTGGCCAAGCTTCTCATGCTGACGCATATCCCAAAACCAAAATAGAGCTGAAGATATGAGCCGAGGGACAGCATCCTTGTGACATGGTCATCGGGCGTCTCAGCTGCAAATCATGTTTTCCTGATGGACACGTTTCGCTTTGCTCCTCCAAGGAATTCTAGACCTCTCTGTCTTACGCCTAGAGGGTTTCTCTGGGTCTGGAATACAAGTATTTGTGGACATGTCCTCTCCTGTTTTCCTGTATAGTTATTAGCTTGACCCAAAACCTAACTGGAAAACGTAGCTTTGAGTTACGTAACCCCGGACGGCTTCTCACCAGTAATTCTCATCTTCCCAGCCAATTCTGCAACTTGGCGTAAAAATAATATTTATGCTATTTTGTATGTTAAACTACTGTGGCTGTGTTCCCAGCATTAGTTGGGAGATTAGGGGAAATGAAGTCTAAAAATGGGCTGTTTAGAAAGGATAATAACTCCCTCCCTCCAAAAAAAAATTTGGGAAACTCTAATCTAGAACATTCTTTTCTCTTTTGAGATAAGGTTTTAAATTTGTAGTGGTAGATTTGAAAATGCGAAATAGCGGCTTTGGATCCATCTATGATGAAGACTCCTCGTATTTGCTGTGGCATTTGTGGCTTTCAAATAGTGTAAGTTAACGGAACTTAACGATCTTCATTTATTTATTTATTTTTCCATTTATTTTTATTAGTTGGAGGCTAATTGCTTTACAATATTGTAGTGGTTTTTGCCATACATTGACATAAATCAGCCATGGATTTACATGTGTTCCCCATCCTGAATCCCCCTCCCACCTCCCTCACAATCTTCATTTAAACACAAGGAAAGAAGGGACTTTGCTGGTGGTCCAGTGGTTAAGACTCTGCCTTCCATCATGGGGAGTGGGATTTGGGAATTAAGATCCCACCTACCTCTGGGTGCGACCAAAAATATTTTAAAAAGGAAATGAAAACAAGCAAAGACGCCCGTGACATTTTCCTAAAAGAAAGTGTGCTATTATGTGCTATTAAAAATTCCTCTAACTGCACATTTATCAAGCAAAGGGAGCCTATTTGAAAACACCAGATGTATTTTGATATATAGCATTCATACATATAACATTTTTAATAAAAATAAATGAATGTTAGAAATGAAGTCATGTTTGGATGATGGATTAACTTTATTTATTTATTTATTTATTTTTTTTTTTTTTTATTTTTTTTTTTTATTAGTTGGAGGCTAATTACTTTACATCATTACAGTAGTTTTTGTTATACATTGATATGAATTAGCCATGGATTTACATGTATTCCCCATTCCAGTCCCCCCTCCCACCTCCCTCTCCACCCGATCCCTCTGGGTCTTCCC
The DNA here is from genome assembly GCF_023699985.2 of Odocoileus virginianus. Taxonomy (NCBI): domain Eukaryota; kingdom Metazoa; phylum Chordata; class Mammalia; order Artiodactyla; family Cervidae; genus Odocoileus; species Odocoileus virginianus. The sequence continues at coordinate 2,364 of NW_027224442.1, read as the reverse complement.
AGTGCACCAGGCCCGAGCACTTGTCTCATGTACCCAACCTGAGCTGGTTATCCGTTTCACCCTAGATAATACACATGTTTCAATGCTGTTCTCCTGAAACATCCCACCCTTGCCTTCTCCCAGAGTCCACAAGTCTGTTCCATACATCTGAGTCTCTTTTTCTGTTTTGCATATAGGGTTATCGTTACCATCTTTCTAAAGTCCATATATATGTGTTAGTATACTGTAATGGTCTTTATCTTTCTGGCTTACTTCGCTCTGTATAATGGGCTCCAGTTTCATCCATCTCATTAGAAGTGATTCAAATGAATTCTTTTTAATGGCTGAGTAATATTCCATGGTGTATATGTACCACAGCTTCCTCATCCATTCGTCTGCTGATGGGCATCTGGGTTGCTTCCATGTCCTGGCTATTATAAACAGTGCTGCGATGAACATTGGGGTGCATGTGGCTCTTTCAGATCTGGTTTCCTTGGTGTGTATGCCCAGAAGTGGGATTGCTGGGTCATATGGCAGTTCTATTTCCAGCTTTTTAAGAAATCTCCACACTGTTTTCCATAGTGGCTGTACTAATTTGCATTCCCACCAACAGTGTAAGAGGGTTCCCTTTTCTCCACACCCTCTCCAGCATTTATTGCTTGTAGACTTTTGGATAGCAGCCATCCTGACTGGTGTATAATGGTACCTCATTGTGGTTTTGATTTGCATTTCTCTGATAATGAGTGATGTTGAGCATCTTTTCATGTGTTTGTTAGCCATCTGTATGTCTTCCTTGGATAAATGTCTGTTGAGTTCTTTGGCCCATTTTTTGATTGGGTCATTTATTTTTCTGGAGTTGAGCTGGAGGAGTTGCTTGTATATTTTTTGAGATTAATCCTTTGTCTGTTGCTTCATTTGCTATTATTTTCTCCCAATCTGAGGGCTGTCTTTTCACCTTGCTTATAGTTTCCTTTGTTGTGCAAAAGCTTTTAAGTTTCATTAGGTCCCATTTGTTTATTTTTGCTTTTATTTCTGAAATTCTGGGATGTGGGTCATAGAGGATCCTGCTGTGATTTATGTCGGAGAGTGTTTTGCCTATGTTCTCCTCTAGGAGTTTGATAGTTTCTGGTCTTACATTTAGATCTTTAATCCATTTTGAGTTTATTTTTGTGTATGGTGTTAGAAAGTGTTCTAGTTTCATTCTTTTACAGGTGGTTGACCAGTTTTCCCAGCACCACTTGTTAAAGAGGTTATCTTTTTTCCATTGTATATCCTTGCCTCCTTTGTCGAAGATAAGGTGACCATAGGTTCGTGGACTTATCTCTGGGCTTTCTATTCTGTTCCATTGATCTATATTTCTGTCTTTGTGCCAATACCATACTGTCTTGATGACTGTGGCTTTGTAGTAGAGTCTGAAGTCAGGCAGATTGATTCCTCCAGTTCCATTCTTCTTTCTCAGGATTACTTTGGCTATTCAAGGTTTTTTGTATTTCCATACAAATTGTGAAATTATTTGTTCTAGTTCTGTGAAAAATACTGTTGGTAGTTTGATAGGGATTGCATTGAATCTATAGATTACTTTGGGTAGTATAGCCATTTTGACAATATTGATTCTTCCAATCCATGAACATGGTATATTTCTCCATCTATTTGTGTCCTCTTTGATTTCTTTCATAACTTTAGATTTAAATCAAAAGAAAAAAAAAAACCAGTACCCAGCACTTTCATCAGACTGGGTTATTGAAACCAACGTGGGAAAGTGTTGGCCCACTTGAATCCCAGGGGGCTTTGGGGGTTTGGGGACACTTCGTTTCAAAGGGAGCTGTGAAAAGGTTGAGTCAATCAGTCTTGTCTGACTCTTTGTGACCCCCTGGACCGTAGCTCGCCAGGCTCCTCTCTCCATGGGATTCTCCAGGCGAGAAGACTGGAGTGGGTTGCCATCACTTCTTGCAATCAGAGCGACCAGGTCATATTCTGGCTCACCTGACCTGGTCAGTCACAAACCCACGACTTGATCACAGCCACTGGGGCGTTCCCACCGAGAACTGTATCTGGAGTGGGTGACTTTTTACTGTCTTGGTCTCCTGCACCGTTTCTGTTCCTCCATCTCCTTGTTTCTCGTGTTTGCCAGTATTGACACCAATGGTTTTCATCCAACACTCTTATCTGAAGTATTTGCTATCAGTTGCATCTCTCATGGTACCTTTCCAGCTCTTTCTTTACGGAACACCGCGCTTCCTGCAAATCAACTCCTATAAATCAAAATAGTATAACCTGTGGTCAATTTTGACTTGTACGAAAAGGAAGACTAGAAAGACAGAGGCCAGATAATCAAAGTCTTTTACTGTCTTGGTAATAAATGTGATGGTGATTTGAAAGGCAGGG
>NW_027224441.1:0-31273 GCF_023699985.2 Odocoileus virginianus | reverse complement strand
CTACAGTTAGAATAAGGCATGGAACAATGGACTGGTTCAAAACTGGGAAAGGAGTAAGACAAGGCTGTATATTGTCACTGCTTATTCAACGTACATGCAGAGCACATCATGGGAAATCCTGGGCTGGATGTCTCGCATGCTGGAATCAAGATTGCTGGTAGAAATATCAACAAGCTCAGATGTGCAGATCATACCACTCTAGTGGTAGAAACTGAAGAGGAACTAAAGAACCTCTTGATGCAGTTGAAAGAGGAAGTGAAAAGGCTGACTTAAAACTCAGCATTCAAAAACATAAGATTATGCCATCCAGTCTTATCATTTCATGGAAAACAGAAGTGGGGAAGTGGATGCAGTGACAGATTTAATTTTGGGGGCTCCAAAATCACTGTGGATGGTGATTGCTGCCATGAAATTAAGACACTTGATCCTTGGAAGAAAGCTATGACAAAGGTAGTATGCATGCATGCTCATTGCTTTAGTCGGGTCTGACTATGACCCCATGGACTGTAGCCTGTCAGGTGCCTCCATCCATGGGATTCTCCAGGTAAGAATACTTTAGTGGGTTGCCATTCCCTCTGCCCATGGGGCATGGTAGGGGATCTTCCCAACCCAAGGGTGAAACCCATGTCTCCTGCATCCCGTGCATTGCAGGGGGATTCTTTTTCTTTTGCCACGTGATTTATTTTTTCATTGAAGGATAATTGCTTTACAGAATTTTGTTGTTTTCTGTCAAACATCAACAAGAATCAGTCATAGGTACACCCATGCAGGATAATTCTTTACCACTGAGCCACCAGGGAAGCCTATGTCAAACCTAGACAGCATAGTATAAAGCAGAGACATCACTTTGTTGACAAACTATGGCTTTTTCAGTAGTTGTGTACAGATGTGTGAGTTTGATCATTAAGAAGGCTGAGTGACAAAGAATTGACGCTTTTGGTTTGTGGTGCTGGAGAAGACACTTGAGAATCCCTTGGACAGCCAGGATATCAAAACAGCCAATCCTAAGGGAAACCAACTGTGAATATTCACTGAAGGACCGACGCTGAAGCTGAAACTCCAATACTTTGGCCACCTGATGAGAAGAGCCAACTCACTGGAAAAGACCCTGCTGTTGGTCGTAAAGCAGGTTATGCCATGGTGACTGCTGAACAGGGTTTAGAAGCAAAATCTCTCCCCCAGGGAACCGGCACTCAGTTACCAGAACTTGTGGCTCTGACCCGAGCTCTAGAGTTAAGCAAAGGGCAGCAAGTAAATATCTACACTGATTCTAAGTATGCTTATTTGACTTTATATATTCATGCTGCACTATGGAAAGAAAGACAGTTTAAAATAGCAACAGGAGAACCTATTAAGCATTTCAGGGAGATTGAGAGACTTTTAACTGCTATAGATTGTTCTAAAGAAGTAGCTGTTATGTATTGCAAAGGGCACAGCAGGGATAGGAGTAAGTAGCTGAAGGTAATCAGCTGGCTGACTGTCAAGCCAGAAAAGCAGCACTTTACGAAACCCCTTCACTGCAGACACCTTTGATCTGGACAGGTCCTGTGGAACAGGAAAAACCACAATATACTGAGGAAGAATTAGAAAGATATGAGAAAAGAGGAGCGAACATTACTGATAAAGGATGGTTAAATCCAAGGATGGACGATTAATAATTCCGGAAAATACTCAATGGAAAATTCTTAAGGGTTTACACCAGAGTTTTCATTTAGGTGTTGAGAGTACTTACCAGATGGCTTCTCATTTTTTGTTTGAAGGTAAAAATGTAATGAAAACTTTAAAGAACATTATCAAAAGATGTGAGGTTTGTCAGAAAAATAACCCAAAGACTGAAAAGCTAGCAAAATCTGGGTTACAATGAAGTGGAAAATATCCTGGAGAGGACTGGGAAATTGATTTTACTCATATGCCAAAAGCTAATGGATATTCTTGCTTACAAGTTTGGGTGGATACTTTTACTGGATGGATTGAGGCTTTTCCCTGTCATAGTGAACAGGCTAAGGAGGTTATAAGAATTTTAATCCATGAAATTATCCCCAGGTTTGGGCTGTCATGGAGCCTTCAGAGTGACAATGGCTCCGCCTTTAAAGCTGCTGTAACTCAGGGGGTGTCTAAAGCTCTAGGAATAGAATATCACTTACACTGTTCCTGGAGACCCCAATCCTCAGGAAAGGTTGAAAAAGGTAACGACATTATCAAAAGACATCTGCGCGAAGTAACTCAAGGGATGCAGGACAATTGGATTAAAGTTCTACCCATAACTTTAATGAGCGCTCGGACTGCCCTCAAAAAGGAGGGCCTGTCCCCCTTTGAATGTATTTATGGAAAGCTTTTCTTTTCTTTCTTTCTTTTTTTTTTTTTTTACAATCCACATGTGGCTTTCTTCCCACTAAAATTGGTTTTAGCCAAGACGACCTATCAGTAGCAGATATTGACTTGCTTATTTTAATCTAAATGTTTCCAGTACAATCCTGTGTTTACTGTACCACCCTTCTCTCCACATACCCACAGTTCCTTGCACAAGTTCCCACATTGCCAGGCTTTTTAAAAAATATATAATTTATTTATTTTAATTGGAGGCTAATTACTTTACAATATTGTAGTGGTTTTGTCATACATTGACATGAATCAGCCATGGGTGTACATGTGTTCCCCATCCTGAACCCCCCTCCCACCTCCCTCCCCATCCCATCCCTCTGGGTCATCCCAGTGCACCAGCCCTGAGCACCCTGTCTCATGCATCAAAACCTGGACTGGCAATCTGTTTCACATATGATAATATACATGTTTCAATGCTATTCTCTCAAATCATCCCACCCTCGCCTTCTCCCACAGAGTCCAAAAGACTGTTCTATACATCTGTGTCTCTTTTGCTGTCTCGCATATAGGGTTATCATTACCATCTTTCTAAATTCCATATATATGCATTAGTATACTGTATTGGTGTTTTTCTTTCTGGCTTACTTCACTCTGTATAATAGGCTCCAATTTCACCCACCTCATTAGAACTGATTCAAATGAATTCTTTTTAATGGCTGAGTAATATTCCATAGTGTATATGTACCACAGCTTTCTTATCCATTCGTCTGCTGATGGACATCTAGGTTGCTTCCATGTCCTGGCTATTATAAACTGTGGTGCAATGAACATTGGGCTACACGTGTCTCTTTCAGATCTGGTTTCCTTGGTGTGTATGCCCAGCAGTGGGATTGCTGGGTCATATGGTAGTTCTATTTCCAGTTTTTTAAGGACTCTCCACACTGTTCTCCATAGTGGCTGTACTAGTTTGCATTCCCACCAACAGTGTAAGAGGGTTCCCTTTTCTCCACACCCTCTCCAGCATTTGTTGTTTGTAGACTTTTTGATAGCAGCCATTCTGACTGGTGTGAGATGGTACCTCATTGTGGTTTTGATTTGCATTTCTCTGATAAAGAGTGATGTTGAGCATCCTTTCATGTGTTTGTTAGCCATCTGTATGTCTTCTTTGGAGAACTGTCTAGTTCTTTGGCCCATTTTTTGATTGAGTCATTTATTTTTCTGGAATTGAGCTGCAGGAGTTGCTTGTATATTTTTGAGATTAATTCTTTGTCAGTTGCTTCATTTGCTATTGTTTTCTTCCATTCTGAAGGCTGTCTTTTCACCTTGCTTATAGTTTCCTTCGTTGTGCAAAAACTTTTAAGTTTAATTAGGTCCCATTTGTTTATTTCTGCTTTTATTTCCAATATTCTGGGAGGTGGGTCATAGAGAATTCCTGCTGTGATTTATGTCGGAGTGTTTTGCCTATGTTTTCCTCTAGGAGTTTTATAGTTTCTGGTCTTATATTTAGATCTTTAATCCATTTTGAGTTTACTTTTGTGTATGGTGTTAGAAAGTGTTCTAGTTTCATTCTTTTATAAGTGGTTGACCAGTTTTCCCAGCACCACTTGTTAAAGAGATTGTCTTTTTGAGAGGGTAACAGGCAGGAAGGCCAGGGGTCTCCAAATGGAGGAAATAGGCTGCAAGTGTCAGACATTTTTATCTCTCTTAAGTGGCAGGAGGAAACAAACTAGCGATATTTTTTTCCCTTCTCTATACAAATTTAAAAGGAGGTTTCTCTTAAAATACTGTGTTGCCATAATGACACCTGGTTTCACCTGAAGTTAACTATTCTCAAACCTTGAGTTAACCAATGCATTTTTCTTATGGAAATGTTTGTCTTAAGCTATGTTAATGTACTATGCATTTACCCCAGACTCTGTCTTCAAGTCAGTTCTGCCTAATGGCTCAGAACCTACTTGACAAACCATTATGTTATACTCAGATATTGTTCCCCTAATCTATGTAAATGAAACTATTTGTATGGTAATCTGCCCTTCTACAAGATTCAAGTCAATCATTTTATGGCCTGGGATGAATCATCTGGTGCCAAGATTATCCCAAAATGCATCTTATGGATGAGGGGCCTGGTGCCATTCTGAATTTTAAGACATTCCTTTCTTTAAATTAACAGATTGTTAGTGACTATGTAACATCCAGCTGAAGACTAGCAGGGTGGGGATACTCTTTTTGCCCCCTTCTGGTGCCTATGTCAGAAGCTTTCTCTATCTCCTTTATACTTTAATAAAACTTTATTACACAAAAGCTCTGAGTGATCAAGCCTTGCCTCTGGCCCCGGATTGAATTCTTCTCCTCCGGAGGCCAAGAATCCCGGTGTCTTATCGTTCAGCAACAACCTTTCATCTTGGGGGCTCATCTGGGATCCTTCAGGACAAGGTAAGGATGCTTGGAGCTCTAGTTCTTTGTTCTCCTAGCGAACACGTTTTCCGCTGTACTTTACTAACTCTATGGTGTGCTTGTGTGAATGAATGAAACGTCCCGCGCAAAGCAAGTGAGGAGCCCTACTCTGCGATTCCGCAGCGACCTCATAGGGCTTATGGCAGAAACCTGTTGGGGGTTTATACCAACCTGCCAATGCCAAGAGGCACCCAATGTCTCCTTCGGGGACCAACCAGAAATGGGCAAAGCGTGTGGACCGAACTCTCCTTTCTCGGTCAAACTTTTCGGTCTCTTTGACCATTTCATAACTCTTTGGGAACTAGAAGTACTAACCTAATCTATCGGATCATAGACTTTCAAGGGACTTGTAATCGATGCTGTGGCTTAGGTCCCAAACGTGGATTGGTAGTCAGGAAGTGCCTAGCCTAGCTAGGAATCGAAAGTTCGGCAGCTAGATGGAGCTCTAGCTCCAAGAACATCTCTGAGGTTAAAGGTTACTCAGATTGGAACTGCAATGGGGTTATTTCCTCTGGTAACACTGGCTCTTAGTGGACCAGAGGAGGCTCTTATACTGGAGTGGTGACGCTTGGAAGGCACATCTCAGCTTTATGTTCATACCAGTCTTACTGTGGTCAGGAATTTACTCAGGGTCGTGCACAGGAACTCAGGTGATGAATGTTTCCCCCAGCGGTCTTAGCTTGGGAGGCATTCCAGAAGGTTACTCTGATTGCACCCCCGGTGGCATCAGAGGCAAGCAAGGTTTTAATGGTGAAGAGCTGGACATCAGTCAGGGATGCCATCAGGTCTACCCCTGGTGCATCCCCACCCCGCCTCAGTGGTAGAACTGGGAGGGACAAGTGTGACACCTGTGTCGGTAAGGGACAGACTAAGTCCGACCAGAAAGGAAAAGCTTTCGGTGTAAAGTTTGTCTACACCCCCATCTAGAGCAGGGAGGGACGCCTCCGGTAGAAAAATGGTGCTGGTCGCTTTTTTTCTCTCTTACAAATGGGAGCTAACAATTTCAGCCTCACTCCTTTGAACTGTATCCTGAAAAACTGGGATAGATTTGATCCCCAGGGCTTAAAGAAGACACACCTGGTCTTCCTATGTGATACTGCATGGCCGCGGTACCCACTGGAGGACGGCGAACGGTGGCCAGTTGGAGGGTCTCTTAAGTATAATACTGTTTTACAATTAGACCGGTTCTGTAGAAAACAAGGGAAATGGGTAGAAGTAGCATATGTGTTGCCCTTTTTCTCTCTGTGAAATATGCCAGAGTTAAGTCCTAAGGGTATAGATTTGGGTGTGAAACCTTCAGCTCCCTCCTGTCCTCCTATGAAGTTTATTACTGACTCGAGTCAGGGCTCCTGCCGCATCCAACGCAGTGGTGTGGGGTCAGAGAGCCGGAGCCCAAGCTGTTACACAAATTTATAGGGTGAGCACGCACCGTTGGTAGTTGGTTTAAGCGGATTGGTTACAAGTTTGCAAAGCAATTTCATTGGTCAAAACTTTCGCGCACGCGCGCGCGGGACTTTCCCGGGGGTTTCCGCCCCGTTCCTAATTTCCTAATTGGCAAACAGCGGTCAGTGTTAAGCGAAAGCTGATTGGTTGTATCCAGGTGGCCTGATAATCTTACCACCCAGAAGTAGGAAGGCCTACTCCTAATCTAAGCTGCCTGCCGTGGTGTTCCTTCTGCTTGCCTCACAATATTACTATAATATTATGTCTATGAAAAGCTGATATAAGGCAGGATATCAGGTATATATTTAAAACTTCTGTCATATTAAACTTCTTTGTCATGATTTCTGATACTTTGCATATGTTTCTATGGATTTGACTCCATCCAGACTTGTTTCCTTACTTAATACAGCTTTGCTCCCAACCACCTCCTGTGTGCTGTTACAGCGTATATATTACATTCCATGTGTCATTGGCCCAACAAAAATTGGGCTTCTCTGGTGGCTCAGACAGTAAAGAATCTGCCTGGCCCAATGCAGGAGACCTGGGTTCAATCCCTGGTCAGGAAGATCCCCTGGAGAAGGGAATGGCTAACCACTCCAGTATTCTTGCCTGGAGAATCCCATGGACAGAGGAGCCTGGCGGGCTATGGTAATGGGGTTACCGAGAGTCAGACATGATTGAGCAACTATCTCTTTCACAACAATAATTTATGTGGTATTGTTTTAGACAGTTGCTTTTTAAACACAGGAAGAAAGGAGTGAACTATGTATCCATAAAGAATTTTTGTTCATATAATTACCTTTACCTGTGCTCTTTGCTTTTTCACATGGATTCTGATTAACATCTGAATTCACTTATTGCAGCCTGAAGAACGTTCTGTAGTTTTACTTGTAAGCCAGCTCTGCCAACAAATTTCCTGATTTTTTTAAAATTTGAGAATGCCTTTATTTTGCTTTCATTTCTGTTTTTCAAACTACTATATTCTCATATGTGTAACATGTAAAAAGCTGTGTACACTCCATGAAATCATCACCAGCTTCAATATACAAAACTCAACTGTATTTCTATACTAGTGGTGAATACTCCTAATAAGTAAGAAAATTCCAGTTAGAATAAAAAGAACTTAGGAATTGGTTTAACCAAGGAGGTGTAAGATTTGTACATTGAACATGACAATACCAGTTGAAAGAAATTAATGAAAATTTAAGTAAATGGTAACTGATTATCAGTGGGCACTAGAGTTTCCTTTACAAATTTGCTGTCATTGTACACACATCTCTGAGCATGTGGGAATATTTCCTTAATGCACATTCATAGCAGTGAGACTGCTGGATCAATGCCTTCCTTGGCTAAACAGACATATCTGGAGTACCTACTATGTGCATGTGCCTGACACTGTTCTAAACGCCAAGGAGGCATCACAGAATAGGACGAACACAAGTCCCTCTTTCATGAAGGCAAATGCTGCTGAGGGTGAGGGCAGGATGGAATGTAAATTCAGATGAGTGCTGCCACAGACCCCTGCAAAGGTGTTTTAGCAGTTCACACTGGCCTCAGTGGGGCAGGGGAGTGAATGTGCCTTTACTGGCATCTTGGCACCATTTGTAGGGTGGGAGGTCTAGGCAGGAGGCTGGACTCCTTATGTCCAGTTCCCTAGAAGAGCTTCAAGTGCACAACTAGGAATGATCCACGTAGGGATTTCAGGGACGTGAATACCCTAGGTGTCCATACCCTTGGTTGTGACATCACAGAGCGTATTTGTCAAAGCATGGGAAGTATCTGACCCTTCGGTGGCACTGCACCCTGAGTGTGCCATCTCTGACCTGGAGATAAGGCTGTGAGCCAGGGATTGAGGGTGCTGGGACCTTGAGGGGTTTACTGTGTCTTGGGCTATGAACTTTGGAGTTTGGAGGATGCGGGGTACCATGGTCTGAGGTGTCTTTGTGGTGGCTGCATGAAACATCGTGAAAGAGCTGTAAGCGTTCACCATAGCAGTGCTCTGTGCAGTTGGTGTCACTGTGTCCTATGGTGTGAGCTGTGTGATTGCGACTTCTGTGTGCAGGGTGTGAGGTCTCTGTGCTGTCGGGTTTCTCCATGGCCGCTTAGGAAGTTGCTAAAATGCATGTCGGCCTGTATTCAAATTTCATCTCACTTACTGAGTCTCTAGAGTTTCAGTTTGGTGGATTGTTTGGTGTTGGGTGTCCAGTGAACTGAGGTCTGCCAGCTGCTATTTCCTTGGTCCATATCTGGTCGAGTGTATCATTGGTATTTGGCTTTTGTGACCCATTGTGTGAGGTCCCTGGGGTATTTGTGAGTCTGGATCTAGGCTCTGATGCTGCACAGCTGGCGGGAGACTAGAGTCCCAGAGGGAGGCTTCTCTGTCTTTGGTCCTGTGCTGCAGGGATTGAAACCTCTGAGCCACTTGGGCATTTATGTCTCGATTGAGATACTTTGTCACTTGTGAGGCTTCAGACATGAGGTGTTTGTGACCTCCTGATGTCTCCATCTGACAGCTGTCTATGAAGAAAGTGAGAGGTTGATTGATCTGAGTTGACTGTGAACTCGGCCACCGCCGCTTCCATCAACCAGGCTTCCTTGTCTAGACCGTTGAGGTATGGGGTTGCCTTCCTTGAGTCCCTCCCTGGGCGTCAATTTCTTGCTACTGTTTTGAAAGTCTCCCTCAGTCACAGTGGTGGAAATGCCATTGTGGAGGATGAGTTTTTTTCTGTGACTCTGACAAAATGCAGCAGGGACACCCTTCTCTTTTATAATATATCCTCTGTGTAATGTAAAGCTGTCCCCCTCTCCAACTTCACTTATTCCCAAAGTGCAGAACATCATCACCTCCATAGCAAAGCTGTCAGCCAGGAGCACCACTGTACACACAGCCCTGGGAAACCTTCCTTGTCATGGACATGTCTGCTTTCCCCAAACCTGCCTCCTGTCTCTGATCCCTGCTCTCTGGTGCTGCCCTTCAGCTCAGCTGTCTGGTGGTCTGAAGTCTGTGGAAGCCTTCCAACCTGAGAAGGGCAGGGGAACCGGAGGTCACACCCCAAGGGGAAAACAACAAGGCCATTCTAACTTTGCCCTACATTTCCTGTCATTCCAAAATGTAAACAGGTGCCTGTTAGCCTCTCCTTTGCAAAAGTAATTGAAATCTTCTTGCAGTTGTGTGTCAGGCAGGAATGCATTGAACACACTGGGAGCAAGTCACCTGAATGTTGGAGGGGGCGGTGCATGGGTGATCAGTCCGGTCTGATTCTTTGTGACACCATGGTCTTCAACCTGTTGGGCTCTTCTTTCCATGGGATTTTCCAGGCAAGAATACAGAGTGGGTTACCATTTCCTCTCCCTGGGGATCTTCTCAATCTAACCCCTGTCCTCCTGTCTCCTACATTGACAGGCAAGTTATATACCATTCTGCCACCTGGGAAGTCCTTGTTGGGTTGTGGGCAGGGAGGGGGGTTGTGGAAAACTTTCTATTTTCTTTTTTTGAAATTGAAAGCTCAACAAGTGAGAATAAGAAAAGAGGAAAAAGAATTACCACACCTGCTGAAAGTGAAAGTTACTCAGTCATGTCTGACTCTTTGCAAACCCATGGTCTATACAGTCCATGGTCTATACAGTCTGTGGTCTGTACATTCCATGGAATTCTCCAGTCCAGAACACTGGAGTGGGGAGCCTTTCCCTTCTCCAGCAGATCTTTCTGACCCAGCATCGAACCAGGGTGTCCAGTGTTGCAGGTGAATTCTTTACCAGCTGAGCTATCAGGGATTGAAATATTTCACATTGTTGTTCAGTAGCTCAGTCGTGTCCAACTCTTTTCAACCTCATGGACTGCAGCATGCTAGGCTTCCCTGTCCTTCACTATATCCTGGAGTTTGCTCAAACTCATGTCCATTGAGTCAATGATGCCATCCAACCATCTCATCCTCTTGTCGCTCCGTTTTCCTCCTGCCCTCAAACTTCCATAGCATCGGGGGCTTTTACATTGAGTCAACACTTCGCATCAAGTAGCCAAAGTATTGGAGCTTCAGCTTCTGCATCAGTACTTCCAATGAATATCCAGGACTTATTTCCTTTAGGATTGACTGGTTTCATCTCCTTGCAGTCCAAGGGACTGTGAAGAGTCATCTCCAACACCTCAGTTCAAAAAGCATCAATTCTTTAGCGCTCAACTTTCTTTATAGTCCACTTCTCACATCCTTACATGACTACTGGAGAAACCATAGCTTTAACTAGATGGACCTTTGGTGACAAAGTTATGTCTTTGCTTTTTAATATGCTGTCTATGTTGGCCATAGCTTTTCTTCCAAGAATCAAGCGTCTTTTAATTTCACCACTATAGTCACCATCTGCAGTGATTTTGGAGCCCAAAAAGATAAAGTCTCTCACTGCTTCCATTGTTTCCCCATCTATTTGCCATGAAGTGATGGGACTGTATGCCATGATATTAGTTTTCTGAATGTTGAGTTTGAAGCCAACTTTTCCACTCTCCTGTTTGATTTTCATCAAGAGGTTCTTTAGTTCTTTGCTTTCTGGATAAAGGTGGTATCATCTGGGTGTCTGAGGTTATTGAGATTTCTCCTGGCAATCTTGATTCCAGTTTGTGCCCAGCCCAGCATTTCGCATGATATACTCTGCATATATGTTAAATAAACAGGGGACCATATACAGCCTTGACATACTCCTTCCCCTCTTTGGAACCAGTCTGTTGTTCCCTGTCCAGTTCTAAGTGTTGCTTCTTGACCTGACTTCAGATTTCTCAGGAGGCAGGTAAAGTGGTCTGGTATTCCCATCTATTTAAGAATTTTCCACAGTTTGTTGTGATCCACACAGTCAAAGGATTTGGCGTAGTCAATAAAGCAGAATAGATGTTTTTCTGGAATTCTCGTGCTTTTTCCATGATCCAACAGATGTTGGCAATTTGATCTCTGGTTCCCTTGCCTTTTCTAAATCCAGTTTGAATATCTGGAAGTTCACAGTTTACGTTCTGTTGAAGTCTCGCTTCAACACAATTTTTAGCATTAGTTTACTAGAGTGTGAGATCAGTGAAACAGTGAGGTAGTCTGAACATTCTTTGGCATGGGCATTCTTTGGGATTGGAATGAAAACTGACCTCTTCCAGTCCTCTGGCCACTGCTGAGTTTTCCAAATTTGCTGGCATACTGAGTGCAGCTCTTTAACCACATCATCTTTTATGGTTTGAAATAGCTCAACTGGAATTCCATCACCTCCACTGGCTTTCTTTGTAGCGATGTTTTCTAAGGCTTGACTTTGCATTCCAGGATGTCTGGCTCTAGGCAAGTGATCATACCATTGTGGTTATCTGGGTCGTGAGAATCCTTTTTGTATAGCTCTTCTGTGTATTCTTGCCATCTCTTCTTAATATTGTCTGCTTCTGTTAGGTCCATACATATTTCCCATCTATGCATGAAATATTCCCTTGGTATCACTAATTTTCTTGAAGAGATCTCTAGTCTTTCCCATTCTATTGTTTGCCTCTATTTCTTTGCATTGGTTACCGAGGAAAGCTTTCTCATGTCTCCATGCTCTTCTTCAGAACTATGCATTCAAATGGTTATATCTTTCCTTTTCTCCTTTGCCTTTAGCTTCTCTTCTTTTCTCAGCTATTTTTTTTCATTTATTTTTATTAGTTGGAGGCTAATTACTTTACAGTATTGTAGTGGTTTATGCCATACATTGACATGAATCAGCCATGGATTTACATGTGTTCCCCATCCCGATCCCCCCTCCTGCCTCCCTCCCCATCTGATCCCTCTGGGTCTTCCCAGTGCACCAGCCCTGAGCACTTGTCTCGTGCATCCAACCTGGGCTGGTTTGTAAGGCCTCCTCAGACAACCATTTTGCCTTTTTGTATTTCTTTTTCTTGGGGATGGTCTTGATCACTGCCTCCTGTACAATGTCATGAACCTCTGTCCATAGTTCTTCAGGCACTCTGTCTATCAGATCTAATCCCTTGAATCTATTTGTCACTTCCACTGTATAATCATAGAGGGATTTGATTTAGGTCATACCTGAATGGTCTAGTGGTTTTCCCCTACTTTCTTCAATTTAAGTCTGACATTTACAATAAGGTATTCATGATCTGAGCCACAGTCAGCTCCCAGTCTTGTTTTTGCTGACTGTACAGAGCTTCTCTATCTTTGGCTGCAAAGAATATAATCAATCTGATTTTGGTATTGACCATATGGTGATGTCCATGTGTAGAGTCTTCTCTTGTGTTGTTGGAAGAGGGTGTTTGCTATGACCAGTGCATTCTCTTGGCAAAACTCTGTTAGCCTTTGCCCTGATTCATTTTGTACTCCAAGGCCAGATTTGCCAGTTACTCCAGGTATCTCTTGACTTCCTACTTTTGCATTCTAGTCCCCTATAATGAAAAGGACATCTTTTTTGGGTGTTAGTTCTAGAAGGTCTTGTAGGTCTTCATAGAACCATTTAACTTCAGCTTCTTCAACATCCCTGCATTGGGGCATAGACTTGGATTACTATGATATTGAATGGTTTGCCTTGGAAATGAACAGAGATCATTCTGTCATTTTTGAGATTGCACCCAAGTACTGCATTTCAGACTCTTTTGTTGACTATGATGGCTACTCCATTTCTTCTAAGGGATTCTTGCCCACAGTAGTAGATATAATGGTCATCTGAATTAAATTCACCCATTCCAGTCCATTTTAGTTCACTGATTCCTAAAATGTCGATGTTTACTCTTGCCATCTCTGGTTTGACCACTTCCAATTTACCTTAATTCATGGAATTAACATTTCAGGTTCCTATGCAATATTGTTCTTTACAGCATCAGACTTTACTTCCATCACCAGTCACATCCACAACTGGGTGTTGTTTTCACTTTGGCTCTGTCTCTTCATTCTTTCTGGAGTTATTTCTCCACTCTTCTCCAGTAGCATATTGGGCACCTACCAACCTGGGGAGTTCATCTTTCAGTGTCATATCTTTTTGCCTTTTCATACTGTTCATGGGATTCTCAAGGCAAGAATACCTAAGTGGTTTACCAGTATCTTCTTCAGTGGACCACGTTTTGTCTGAACTCTCCACCATAACCCATCCATCTTGGGTGGCCCTACATGGCATGGCTCATAGTTTCACTGAGATAGACACATTTGTGATCAGTTTGATTAGAAGTGCTTAGGACACTGCAATTTAGGAGAATGATTACCTAAAACTCAGAGAGGGGTCCACGAATGCCAGCTGACTCCTGGAGTGACCTCACTAAAGCAACCACTGACTGGGGATGTGTCTCCAGCCTGTTGACTGGCAGCAAACATTCCTGGAGACTGGGTTACACGGGCCCTCCAGTGCTCAGGCCCAAGACCCCCACTGCGATCTCTTGTCCATCAACCTCAGCGCCTGAGTCAGATCCCTGTCTGGTCTGTGGTCTCTGTCCTTGTACCCCATGAGAGCCTGAGCCTTCATTTTCCATGTGGCCTCCCCAGAATGGTCTAGGATTCCTTGCCTCCCAAGCTCCACAGCCAATCACTGCTGCTGGTGTATTCAAATCTGCAGGGGGTGGGCGTGGCCAAAATGGGGCTGGACCGGCCTCCTGGACATCCGAGAAAGGGGATTGCCCTCAATCCAGATTTGAGGCCTGAGTTGCCAAGATAACATCCTCCCCATCTGTGTGAAAGGCTGTGGTTGGTCATCCTGGACAGTGGTGGACGTTTTGTCCTTCCATACACAGTGCTTACATTGTTATCAAATGGAACCCTCTCCCCTGTAGTACCTTCTACCTCCAGTGGTGGTGCTTCCCATCACTGCAGGCACAATGGAGTGTTCCAGTCTCACACCTCATTCTCCAGCACCCCCAGGAGGTGAGATCCCATGGGGAGCCATTTTTCACTCAGTCTTGTTGGTCCTGGGTGGGATCGGACTATTTGCATTTCTAACCGTGCTCAGCCTCCCTCCTGCACAACTGGTGAACTCCGTGATGAGCAAAGGTCTAAGCATCCTGTTCACTGCAGCAGAGTGTTTGCTCCAAGAATGATGTGAGGAGATAGTAAACAAGCTTTGTTTCTCCTGCACCACTGATGGACAGCATTGTGGCAGCATCTATCAAAGTGAAAAATCCTTACAAAATCTTTATCCTGTCTCAGAGGGACTTCTTCAGGGCATGCTATTAATATTTGGGGGAGGGGAAGCAAAAGCACTTTGATGCCCAAAGTGGGACCTGTTCTGTGTGTGTGTGTGTGTGTGTGTTTTAAATGCAGAGAAACATGTTTGAAAGGAACAAGGAGGCACTGATAACTAACCCCAGTGGTAAGCCCTGGAAGTAGAGAATGTGGAGTGTGATGACCTGTGTAGTCCATGTACTGATACGCTAACGGAATCTTTCTCCAGCCCCGTATACATGTAATATTTTAGTAACTGAAAGGAGTACGACAGGGCTGTCTGCTGTCACCCTGTTTGTTTAACCTATACACTGAGCACATCATGAGAAATGCTGGGCTGGATGAGTTACAAGCTAGAATCAAGATAGGCGGGAGAAACATCAGCAACCTCAGATATGCAGATGATACCACTCTAATGGCAGAAAGCAAAGAGGAACTAAAGAGCCTCTTAATGAGGGTAAAGGAGGAGAGTGAAAGAGCCGGCTTAAAACTAAATATTAAAAAAACTAAGATCATGGCATCTGGCCCCATGACTTCATGGCAAATAGAGGGGGGAAAGGTGGAAGTAGTGACAGATTTCCTCTTCTTGGGCTCTAAAATCACTGCGGATGGTGACTGCAGCCATGAAATCAGAAGACATTTGCTTCTTGGCAGGAAAGCTATGACAAACTTAGTGTGCTGAAAAGCAGAGACATTACTCTGCTGACAAAGGTCCATATAGTCAAGGCTATGGTCTTCCCAGTGGTCACATATGGTTGTGAGAGCTGGACCGTAAAGAAGGCAGAGTGCTGAAGAATTGATGCCTTTGAACTGTGGTGCTGGAGAAGACTCCCTGAGAGTCCCTTGGACAGCAAGGAGATCAATCTTTAAGGGAAATCAACCCTGAATACTCATTGGAAGGACTGATGCTGAAGCTGAAACTCCAGTATTTTGGTCATCTGATGCAAACAGCTGACTCATTGGAAAAGTCCCTGATGCTGGGAAAGATTGAGGGCAGAAGGAGAAGAGGGCATCAGAGGATGAGATGGCTGGATGGCATCACCGATGCAATGGACATGAACTTGGGCAAACTTTGGGAGATGGTGAGGGACAGAGAGGCCTGGCATGCTGCAGTCCATGGGGTCGCAAAGAGTTGGACACAACTGAACAACTGAGCACATTCTAGAATTCCTCTAACACAGGATAAGAGAAAGCAGAGTTGCACAGAGGTGGGGAAGACTGCAGAGAGAGAAAGAGAGAGCACAGGAGCGAGCGCTATGAATATTTGCATAAGGTTCCCTGGGAGTACCCCCCACATTCTAATCACCTCACGCGTGTGCAGGATGCACCTAAGGCCAAGAAAGAACCACAGAAAAGGGTTGGGTGGAGCGATCCCAGAGCTCACAGAGGGATGGAGATAGTTCTTCTTACCTGCCAGTGGGAAGAAAACACTCATAATATGCAGGTGTCTTGTACATTATACAGCAAGATATTACCTCAATAGTGGGGCAAATTAGCCCTAGATTATTGACTGCTCTTGTCCAGTCTAACAAAGATTGAAAGCAAGCTTGGAAAGGATAAATCTCCTTCTAAGCATCTGAAATGCATCACAGGACCAATCTCAACATCACTAAAAGGAATTATTATTATTGTTATTGCTAGTATAAAATCCAGAGCCCAACAAGGTAAAATTCTCCATATTTAGCATATAGTAAAAAATTGTATTGAAATGAAAATAGCTATAGTCAGAAAACAATTGAAGGCCAGCTCAACAACTGAGAAAATTGATTCAAACATCAACAGTGATTATGACGTGACATTAGCAGTGGCAGAAAGAGAAATAAAAAGACACGTTTCATACACAGGAACAAAATTAAGAAAGGCAGAAGAATTCTCATCAGTATTTATGCCACCCAGAATTATCTAATTAGTACTTTTAAATGCTTTTTAAAAAATGAAGATGAATTGAAAATACTTTTAAAGCAATGATTATCAAACTAAACATCAGAGAATATTCATTGCTAACAGATCAGCCCTACAAAGTTTGTTAATAAAATTCTTAAGGGAGAAGGAAGATGATATCAGAAGCAAATTTGTGTCTACACAATGAAATGAATAATATTGGAAATTTTGAAAACCTTTTTATAAATACACATTTTAAAAATATTTAATCTCTTTAAAGGATAATCATCTAAAGCAAAATATTAATAGTCTAATGTGATGTCTGTTACATATATAAAAATAAAATGTAAGAAAACAATAGCACAAAGGATAGCAAGAAGGAAAGGGAAATACACAGTTGTGAGGTTCTTATATATGAAGTGGGTATAATATTAATTGAATGCATATTGTAAGAAGTATAAAATGTATATTGTAAATTCTAGAACTAACCCTAGAAAAGTTCTTTTGGCTATGCATGCAGCTCATGGGACCTTAGTTCCCTGACCAAGGACTGGACCTGGGGCCATGGCAGTGAAAGCACCAAGTCCTAATCACTGGACCACCAGGAAATTCCCTAGAAAGATTTTGAATAAGATGTATATCTAGAAAGCTAATAGTGGCAATAAAATGGACTATAGCCTCCAATTATAATGAATAAATTTTAAAGAAGAAACAAGCAATCTAAATGAAGAGAAGAAATGGAAAACTGGTCACTAAAAAATACATGTGATATAAAGAAAAGCATATCCAGATGGTATATTTAAAACTGAACTGTTTACCCATTAATTATAAGTTGTCTACACACGTCAATTAAAAGACCTACTTTGGGGGACCCTCTGGTGGTCCAGTGGTTAAGGATCTGCTTTCCAATGCAGGGGAACAGGTTTGATCCCTGGTCTGGGAGCTAAGATCCCACACATCGTGATGCAACTAAGCCCTTGTGCCACAAGAGAAGCCCACACACTGCAACTAGGGAGAAGGCCACTTGCAGCGGCAAAGGCCCATGAAGCCAGATAAGTAAATAAAGCCCTAGTTTGTCAAATCATATTATGTTTGGTAAAAAAACATTCTCACCTTAAATAAGTCAATAATTTAAAATTAAATGGGTGGAAATACTTATGCCTCCTAATCCTAAAGCAAATGAAAGATAGAGAGGCTGAATTCATATCACAAAAGTATACTTCAGAATGAGGATTTTTACCAAAGATAAAGTACATAATGATAGAGAATTCAATTCACTGAGAAGACATAACAATCATGAATGTACACGCAATTTCAAAGTACAGGAGCCAAAAGCTGATAGAATAGAAAGGAGAAACAGACAAATCCACAGTTGTAGTTGGAGACATTAACTTTTCACTCTCAGTCATTAATACAATAAGTGAGGAACACAATGATAAACTATACAGAAGACTTGAATAATACTGTTAACCAATTTGACCTAACTGATATTTATAGAATGTGCTCAGTTACTTAGTTGTGTCCAACTCTTTGAGACCTCATGGACTGTAGCCCGCCAGGCTCCACTGTCCATGGAATTTTTCAGGCAAGAATACTGGAGTGGATTGCCATTTCTTACACCAGGGGACCTTTCAGACCCGCAAACTGAACTCGCATCTCTTGCCTCTCCTGCACTGGCAGGCAGATTCTTTACCACTGCATCACCTGGGCTTTCTATTCTGTTCCATTGATCTATATTTCTGTCTTTGTGCCAGTACCATACTGTCTTGATGACTGTGGCTTTGTAGTAGAGCCTGAAGTCAGGCAGGTTGATTCCTCCAGTTCCATTCTTCTTTCTCAAGATTACTTTGGCTATTCGAGGTTTTTTGTATTTCCATCCAAATTGTGAAATTATTTGTTCTAGTTCTGTGAAAAATACTGTTGGTAGTTTGATAAGGATTACATTCAATCAATCGATTGCTTTGGGTAGTATAGTCATTTTGACAATATTGATTCTTCCAATTCATGAATGTGGTTTATCTTCTCCATCTATTTGTGTCATCTTTGATTTCTTTCATCAGCGTTTTCTAGTTTTCTATATATAGGTCTTTCATTTATTTAGGTAGGTACACTCCTAAGTATTTTATTCTTTTTGTTTCAAAGGTGAATGGTATTGTTTCCTGAATTTCTCTTTCTGTTTTCTCATTGTTAGTGTATAGGAATGCAAGGGATTTCTGTGTGTTAATTTTATATCCTGCAACATTACTGTATTCATTGATTAGCTGTAGTAATTTTCTGGTAGAGTCTTTAGGGTTTTCTATGTAGAGGATCATGTCGTCTGCAAACAGTGAGAGTTTTATTTCTTCTTTTCCTATATGGATTCCTTTTATTTCTTTTTCTGCTCTGATTGCTGTGGCCAACACTTCCAAAACTATGTTGAATAGTAGTGGTGAGAGTGGGCACCCTTGTCTTGCTCCTGTTTTAAGGGAAATGCTTTCAGTTTTTTACCATTGAGGATAATGTTTGCTGTGGGTTTGTCATATATAGCTTTTATTATGTTAAGGTGTGTCCCTTCTGTTCCTGCTTTCTGGAGAGTTTTTATCATAAATGGATGTTGAATTTTGTCAAAGGCTTTCTCTGAATCTATTGAGAGAATCATATGGTTTTTATCTTTCAATTTGTTAACGTGGTGTATTACATTGATTGATTTGCCAATAGTAAAAGAATCCTTGCATTTCTCAGATAAAGCCCACTTGGTCATGATGTATGATCTTTTTAATATGTTGTTGGATTCTGTTTGCTAGAATTTTGTTAAGGATTTCTGCATATATGTTCATCAGTGATATTGGCCTGTAGTTTTCTTTTTTTGTGTCATCTTTGTCTGGTTTTGGAATTAGGGTGATGTTGGCCTCATAGAATGAGTTTGGAAGTTTACCTTGTAGTGCAATTTTCTGCAAGAGTTTGAGTGAGATAGGTGTTAGCTCTTCTCTAAAATATTGGTAGAATTCAGATGTGAAGCCAACTATTCCTGGACTGTTGTTTGCTGGAAGATTTCTGATTACAGTTTTGATTTCCGTGCTTGTGATGGGTCTGTTAAGATCTTCTGTTTCTTCCTGGTTCAGTTTTGGAAAGTTATACTTTTCTAAGAATTTGTCCATTTCTTCCAAGTTGTCCATTTTATTGGCATAGAGCTGCTGGTAGTAGTCTCTTATGATCCTTTGTATTTCAGTGTTGTCTGTTGTGATCTCTCCATTTTCATTTCTAATTTTGTTGATTTGGTTCTTCTCCCTTTGTTTCTTGATGAGTCTGGCTAACGGTTTGTCAATTTTATTTACTTTTAAAAAAACCAGCTTTCAGCTTTGTTGATTTTTGCTATGGTCTCTTTTGTTTCTTTTCCATTTATTTCTGCCCTAATTTTTAAGATTTCTTTCCTTCTACTAACCCTGGTGTTCTTCATTTCTTCCTTCTCTAGTTGCTTTAGGTGTAGAGTTAGGTTATTTATTTGACTTTTTCTCTTGTTTCTTAAGGCAAGCCTGTATTGCTATGAACCTTCCCCTTAGCACTGCTTTTATAGTGTCCTATTAGTTTTGGGTTGTTGTGTTTTCATTTTCATTCGTTTCTATGCATATTTTGATTTCTTTGATGATTTGTTGGTTATTCAGAAGTGTGTTATTTAGCCTCCATATGTTGGAATTTTTAATAGTTTTTTCCTGTAATTGAGATCTAATCTTACTGCATTGTGGTCAGAAAAGATGACTGGAATGATTTCAATTTTTTTGAATTTGCTAAGGCCAGATTTATGGCCTCGGATGTGATCTATTCTGGAGAAGGTTCAGTGTGCACTTGGACATTTCTCCAAGGAAGACATACAGATGGCTAAAAAACACATGAAAAGATGCTCAACATCACTCATTATCAGAGAAATGCAAATCAAAACCACAATGAGGTACCAATACACGCCAGTCAGGATGGCTGCTATCCAAAAGTCTACAAGCAATAAATGCTGGAGAGGGTGTGGAGAAAAGGGAACCCTCTTACACTTTTGGTGGGAATGCAAACTAGTACAGCCACTATGGAAAACAGTGTGGAGATTTCTTAAAAAACTGGAAATGGAACTGCCATATGACCCAGCAATCCCACTCCTGGGCATACACACCGAGGAAACCAGATCTGAAAGAGACACGTGCAACCCAATGTTCATCACAGCACTGTTTATAATAGCCAGGACATGGAAGCAACCCAGATGCCCATCAGCAGACGAATGAATAAGGAAGCTGTGGTACATATACACCATGGAATATTACTCAGCCATTAAAAAGAATTCGTTTGAATCAGTTCTAATGAGATGGATGAAACTGGAGCCCATTATACAGAGTGAAATAAGCCAGAAAGATAAAGACCATTACAGTATACTAACACATATATATGGAATTTAGAAAGATGGTAACGATAACCCTATATGCAAAACAGAAAAAGAGACACAGATGTACAGAACAGACTTTTGGACTCTGTCGGGAGAAGGCGAGGGTGGGATGTTTCAAGAGAACAGCATCGAAACATGTATATTATCTAGGGTGAAACAGATCACCAGCCCAGGTTGGATGCATGAGACAAGTGCTCGGACCTGGTGCACTGGGAAGACCCAGAGGGATCGGGTGGAGAGGGAGGTGGGAGGGGGGATTGGGATGGGGAACACATGTAAATCCATGGCTGATTCTTGTCAATGTATGACAAAAACCACTACAATATTGTAAAGTAATTAGCCTCCAACTAATAAAAAAAAATTGTTTGAACTGCTTAGAAATATAGGCAGAGTCATTGTCTGTTTTTATAGAATTAGGTGTTCTCATTATCGTAAAGTAAGTTGATAGGTGGGTTATAACATGTTGTGTAGTTTTACCTTAGAGAGGTGTTGCCCCTAGAAAAGAAGAATTTTTATTGATCGAGACATGTAAGAAGGAAGAGGAAGAAAGTTCAGGACAATGAGTTACATCTATTTGCCATAAAATTTTCCTTCATTTGTCATAAGCCCTTCTAAAATTCCAGCACTAAACATCCCTAAAAGTTAAAAGGCCAAAACAAAATATGATAGCACAATAAACAAATGCAATGTTTATTTCAAATAAACACATCATACTTTGTGGTTTTCATTGTGATCCACCCAAGCATTTCAACTGCATTTTCCAATATATTTGCAGTCTGAATGTATCTGCTGACCAAAGTTAATTCTGTTAAATGTTGTTTTCCCAGAATTTTTCTTTTGTTTCTAATTTGGCCTAATTTGGAGAAAGAACATTTGCTGTAGCTAGAACGACAATGAAAAACTAGCCTAGCAAAGCCTATGCAAATACTACTTTATTCTATAATAAATGTTTCAACAATTAAAAAAATATTTTTGTATTCATCATTTTATTTGCCATTTCTTATATCTTTCTATTAAAAGCATATATTTTACTTTTCTATAGCAACCATGAAATGTCTTGTATGTTAGCATTTTATAGATCATTGAATATACTTTATCAAATCATATTATATTGTATATATATCCATTCCAGTCCAAATATATATTTATATTCATTAACAGCTCAAAATCCCTTCAGCTCTTCTGCAAGAAAATCCCCTTGTAAGAGTAAGCCAATGTTCAGCAATTAACGCTTTAAAATCCTAATTCATTTGGAAATGACCCAGCCATTCAACAAACTTCTACTACTTAGTTCAGCACAACTCCAGCAACCTAAGTCACTCTAATCCCAAGAGACCACTCCAGATTATAGATAATAGATCATTTTATCAAAAATACAATTTTTTAATAGAGCTTATCTAAAAGTTTTCATCTCATCTATATATATATATATAGAGTTACCTTTTTTTTGACAATCGTATCTTACCCCAAACCAAGGCATAACAAAAGTATTATATAATGTTGATGACTCAAGACATGTCCCTACTAGATTAACAAATAATTATATTGAAATCACATTCACAATTAAATAAACATTATACCCAACATTGAACCACCCTTCAGTTCATGTAAAGCTGAATCCAAATAGAGCCCATTAACTCCACACTATCTAAAAACAAAAACATACATTGAGACATAGATAATTTTAGATACATAGGCATAGTTGTCCGTTAAAAATTTAAAATATCTTTTTGTTTTATTTATATATTTTGAGCTCCACCAATTTGCTGATTGCTGGAGTCCTAGATAGAGTGGGCTGCGTATGCCAAGGACATGATAAGAGTTAACTTAAGGTTTTTCTTAGGCCTATTTTTGTTTCCCAGGCAGAACTGGAGTTCCAAAAAAAAAAATATTTTAACAAGTTAAACTTTTTCTAACTGCACGTGCAAGAAGAACCGGTTTTGTAATTTCAATAAAGATTTTATTTTCATCAGTTTCCACTGGAGTCTAAAGAATATCATAGCCATTCAGTGTCAAAAATATCCTTTCTCCTTTTTGTAGCTATAGTATATTATTAATGATATATGCATGAGGGAATTTTTGTCACATAGGACGTAAAGCCTTGGCTACAAAATTTTGACAAATGCTAGGACTATTATGGAGACGGCAATGGAACCCTATTTCAGTACTCTTGTCTGGAGAATCTCAGGGATGGGGGAGCCTGGTGGGCTGACATCTATGGGGTTGCATAGAGTAGGACACGACTGAAGTGACTTAGCAGCAGCAGTAGCAGGACTTTTAAGCATACTTTGAGGTAACATAGTCTACTGAAATCTTTTATGAGGCCTGATATGATTAGGATAAGGGAGAGAGAAAGTTAATCTCTCCCAGTCTAAAAGGTGTAAAGGCATATTAAAAAATAAATCTTGTGAATCAGTAATAATAATGTGCCAATTTTGAGGAATAGTAATGTGATATCTGGTTAAAATGCACCCATAGGTTTCATAAAAGAATTAACTTTTTCAAACTCTGTTAAGAGACACCATTTGTTATATTTCCTTTGTATAACAAAAATAGGAGAGTTCCAAAAAGAGCAAGATTCTTCAGTATGTTTCAATTTTAATTGTGTGTTTATAAGTTCTTTAGTAGCTTGTAATTTTTCTTTCATAAGGGGCCATTGCTTTGTCTAAATAGGCTCATAAATTTTCTCAGTTATTTTAATAACTGTTTTGTTTGTAAAATGAGCAGTGGCCCCTAGGAAAAATGTGGAATGTATATCTGAGTTTGCCATTGCATAAGTCCCTTCCTATTAGATTAAGGGTTGTATCTATCACATAAGGTCTTAATGTTGTAGGTTGGCCTTTTGGTCTATCATATGTGTAGATTTGAATATTTTGATAAATTTCTTGTACTTTGGCTTGAGAAATTCCTGCAATTTGGCAAGAGACCTTTTGTATAGGTCAGGATTTGGGCCAAAATAGTTTGGAAATGATAATATTAGACCCAGTGCTGAGGGGTCCAGAAAATCTTTTACCATTAATTTTGATGTTTATATTTGGTCGGACATATTTAAATAACAATGATGTCCATAAGGATTGTTTTTGATCTGTATTACCAAATCTGCCTCTCCGTACATTAGTAGAGAAGTTAATAGAAGTGTAAGGCAAAAGAAGTAATTGAGCAATTTTGTCCCCCCTTTTGAATTGCCATAGAATCTGAGCTGACATCATAATTTGAATTTCTCCTTTATAATTTGAATCAATTATTCCACGCCGAACAGTAATTCCTTTAGAAGCCAAATTAGATCAGCCAAGTAAAAGCCTGAAGGTTTGTGGGGGCAGGGGTCCAAAAACTCCAGTAGGTACTCTAGAAGGGACTGCTTAAGGGTAAAGGAAAAAATCATTTAGGGCTGGTATATTAATGGCAGCACTGCTGGACGTTGAGGGTTTGAGGGAAAAGATAGAATTTGCCCCTCTTTTTGTTGTAGGGGACCTGGGAGGTCCCCTCTTTGGAGTTTCTTGGAATAGGTTTTCCTTCAATATCAAATTTAAATTTACTGTCTTTGGCCCAGTGCTTTCCTCTGTGGCAGCAAGGGCAAATTTTTTTGGGAAGCTTTTTATTAGCCTTCTTAGGGCAGTCCCTTTTTAAACGGTTTTTATCTCCACATGTAAAGCATCCTTCATTTCTCTTTTTAAAAGGTTGTAGCATTGTTTCAGCTAGTATTTGCATCTTTTAAGTTTTTGATCCTAGATTGTGACAAGCCTTCAAATAATCAATAGTCCTAGTCTCACAAATTGTAGCTATAGCTCTTTGACATTTCTGATTTGCATTCTCATAAGCAAGTAATTTCTCTAGTTGTTTCTTGGTTTCTTGTCTGATTACAGTACGGGAAATAGCAGCTTCTAATCTAGCTTAAAAATTAGCATAACTTTTCATTAGGTTCCAACAAAGAGAGACTTTTGGAGTTGCGACTGTTGGCAGAGGAGAAGCATTTGGAGCAGCCGGGGCAGGGCTAGTAAGAAAATTTTGAGATATTTTTTATTGTTTTAATTGGGCCTTTTGTAAAGTTTTATCATTTAATTTATATTTATGTAATAAGTGTTCTGTCTGTTGCTAAATATTGGAAGGGCTAGAATGTACCTTGAAATGGCAGAATTACAGCTTTAATGAGAGCCCATAGGGGCTAGAGATCAATTGGAATATTTTTTCCTTCTTTGGCTGCTCATTTAACATTTTCTTTGACCTGGAGCCAAATTTAAATCAAAACTGCATTTATCGGGAAACTAAGGATTATGTTCAACTACTGTTTGAAGGCAAGCCTCTATTCATTGGCGTGAAACCAGAAGACCCTGAAATGTAAAAAAATGGTGAAGTAAAGTAGAAAAATAATGGGGCTGGCCAGCCTTTTAACCCATGCCTTAGTACTTACCGACCTCAATAGGTCCCTGAGTCACTCCGCCCGATATGCCACGTATACCAGTGTCCCTGTTCGGGCGCCATTTGTTGGGGTCCTTTAATGGACTGGAACCTGGTGGTACGGAGTCGACGATAAGAAAGTAAAAGAGAGAAAGAGAGAGAGAGAGAGAAAAAAAAAGACCCAGGGACCTCAAGCTCTGATGGAGCAAAGGTGCTTTAATGATTTTTCTATGAGTATATATAGGCTGTGGTACAAGAAACTTCTTTCGGGAATGATAGAGATCAGAAAACCAAACGTACAGCAACTGTTACCAAGGGAACAAGGGGTAATGTTAGTCACAAGGTCAGGAGACAATCCATATCTCAAGAAAGGGGAACGAGACTAAGCAGTTTTGTCCTAAAGAGAATGTTTACTAAAGGAGACCCAAGTCTGCCTCACACAATGACCTCAGTCCCTGGGAGCAGCGTGCTGTTCTGCTTGAAGAGGGACAAAGGATTCATGAGAGACAGCACGTAGGAATCCCCCCATCAAGCATTCCCTGACACTCACCAACAAGGAAAACACAAAAACTCTACAGTTACAAATGGATAGAACAATAAGAACAAGCACCCCAAAGAATGGAATTCCACATGGATAACAGATACAATTAACATTCAAAGTAGCTGATTATAAGAGAAATTGAAGCGCAAACACCAGGAAGTTAGCAGCTGAGGATGAGACATAGGGTGATGAGCAAGAGTATAGAATCTGATGTCAGAGCTGACATATGTAAAACAAAATGAGGTTGGTCTTAGATGACATTGATAAGCTGGAGAGGAAATGGAAAGGGATTGGCAGGAGCAAGGGTGGAATTGGTTCTTTTGCAAGGAAGCAGATCCATGAAATCCAATTACATAAGGACAAAAGCTATGGTGATGGTGGGGGGGACAGGACAGAAGAAGCACAAAATATTAGGGAAGGAAAAAAATAACTAAGAAAGCAAGGTGCTTGAGACGGTAGTGTGGCATATGATCTAGAATACAGGTATGGGGGGAGAAGGGCAGAATACTCTCCTGCCAAAAAGCCAAGCAGAGAAGACAGTGGATGTTGGCAAGGGTCATACTAGGAGATGGCATTTAAGTATCAAAGGGGCTTCTGTCAACTCTGACTCAGCAACTCTAAAAGTTTAGAGACTGTTTTTTGTACACAAAGTTTTTTTTTCCCACAATTATTTTATTAGATGGAAGCTAATTACTTTACAATATTGTAGTGCTTTTTGCCATACAGTGACATGAATCAGCCTTGGATTTTCATGTGTTCCCTACCTGAACCCCCTTCCCACCTCCCTCCCCATACAGTTTTTAATGAATCTAACTCATAAAGCTCTCATTTCCAAATAAAAACAAATTCCATATCATGTAAACGTTTATAGTGACTAATTTATCTAAACATATATACAGGTTCAGTTGTAAGATATTAACTAAAATTCTGTGACAAATATGCTTTTTCTTAAATACCAAGAACATTAGAGAGTTAATACAGAGTCCTGAGGACAATCTAGTAGTCACTAAGTTTTTCTTCAGTCTTCACTTAAGAGGCTGTTATTTCTAGCACAGGTAAGCAGGCACAGTCTTTCATATGATCAAACACTGGAATCTTTGATTGCCTCCATAATAGCTGACTTGCAAACAAGTAGCCAATCAATTTAAGAATGTGTTAAGTGAACAACTTGCAAACCCCAGGGATGGATAAACCCTCAAAATGCATTAACAACCATAGCAACTGCAATGAGACCTCTCAAATCAGTCTAGTTCAAAATAAAGATTTTAAATAAAATTGGCATAGGCACAATTTTCCCACCCATTTGTGTGTGTGAAGCATTTAGTGAACTTTTCCACTCGAAAAAGTGAAACAGAAAACCAGATACCATGGTTCACTAACTACAGAGCCTTCAACTCAGGAGAGAATATCTCTGCTGACCAGAGCCAGTTTATAGGGAAATGAATTTGGTGCTCCAGTCTTCTGCTCTGCGTCCTCTGTTCCTTGATTCATGCTTTGGAACCTTTCGCTTCACTTTTGGTTTTCTCAGGTTGATTGCCTGGGTGGGGTGGGGATTGGGCCTGCTGACCTTGCCCACTTGAAGAGGCAGCCTGCTGTTCTTTCTGCTTTAACACTATCCAATCAAATGCATAGTCATATTGGTAATTCAGGGTCCTGAAAAGAAGGCGGAATAGCTGCCTCAGGTATGTGTAATCCGGGGCTTCCTCAAAGGACAGCCCACGACAATGCTTAAAGTACATGGCAAATTCTACAGGAAATCCGTTACATAAAACATCAACAGGTGTGGCCCTCTTCATTTCGCTAATCTTTTCACGTTTTTGCTTCACCGTTGCAGCCTTTAGTCCTTGCCATGGCAGGCTGCCTCTATTAAAATACATCAAAACATATCCTAATGATTCCATGTCATCTCGGCGACTCTGTTCACTACCAAGATGTGCACGGATGCTAGCATACAGAGGTGTGCCAGTGAGGCTTTTACCCTTTCTGTACGATATGTGTTGCCCTGTGCTGGGGTCTCTGTACTTCTTGGCCAAACCAAAATCGATAAGGAATAACTTCTTCCAGTGCTTCCCAGTACCCATTAGGAAGTTACCTGGTTTAAGGTCTCTGTGTATCATATTGTGTGTATGCACATATTCGAGTCTACTGATCATCTGATCAGCTAACATAAGTACAGTTTTCATTGTGAACTTTCTTGAACATAAATTGAACAAGTCTTCAAGGCTGGGTCCCAGAAGGTCCATGACTAGCACCTTATAGTCCGTTTCCTGACCATACCACCGTATCTGGGGGATGCCAACCCCACCTTGAAGAATATTATAGAGCTCCTTCTCATGTACCAACCAGGGATGCCTCGCATTCTGTGATTCTAGTTTTACTGCCACTTCCTCGTGGTTGGTGAGGTCTATCGCCAAATAAACGTCCCCGAAGGAGCCACACCCGATCTCCCGTACCAGTTTATATCTCCCTCCGACAATGGAATCGGCCTTGGGTCCGCTGCTACTCGCCATCCTGAGAGACAAAGATGGGGTTGGGGTTAAGCTCTGACACCTCTAAGGGGACGATGGACGCCCCTCAGGGCTCGTCCACGGAGCAAGGCCGTGAAGGCAGGCAGGAAACAGGGAACACTGGCTGTTTCTCAGCATTACAGGGCCCAGAATCGGCCAAGGGAAACCTGACCACCGCTACTGTCAGATGTCTTTTCACCAGCCCACAGACCGTTGAGGGGGTTCTCACCTTTAGCCGGCTGAGCCTCTGGCTTCTGGCGGTGGCGTGGCCTCGCTTCCGCGGCGACTTCGGGGGCTGGTAAAGGGGAGCCGTGAAGTTATGGCGGCGATACCATGGCCACCAGTGATGACGATTCCCGCCAGGAGGGACCCCTGGTCACTCTGCCGGCGCTGCCATCTTGTTATAACGGCTGCAGCCAACACAAAGTGCGCCAAGTTCCCGCCAGGTGCTTCATGGCGCGGAGAACTCTGGGAAAGGAATCCCGGGCGCTCTTAGAACCTTCAAGACAGGTTATCTGCAGAGCCTTTCAAAGGCATCAGCCTGTCCTAGAAAAACAGATCTACTCCACGTCCCCCAGCTACTCAGGTCACACATCTGAGCAGCCGTGATGTGGGGTTTCCTCCTCCAGTGTCCATGGGCCGTCTTCTTTCTCCAGCTTGAAGATGACCTCTGGTTTGGGAGCTTGGTTCCCTGTGAACAGGACATGATACGGGATTGGGTCCGGTTAACTGGGTTTCAGGGCCTTTCAACCACGCTCCTATTTGCTCTTCAGGAAAGTAACCCCATTTCCCTGGGAATAGAGTAATAAAGAAGTGTAAAAGGACTGAAGTATTCGGGCAAATCAAAGATGACACCATTATACACTTCAGATGCCCCAGAGCATTCAGCAGCTGAGAACGGAAGCAGCCTCTCTGAGGCCCCTGGAAGGTGCAGAGGGCAGCCGTGCTTACTGACCCATTGCGCACAGTTGGCTGTAGGTCTCCAGTGTCACATCCTGGCGCAGGCACCTCTGCACAGGGTCCAAGTGCTGCCACTCCTCCCTGCTGAAGTCCACAGTGACGTCCTCGATGACCCCTGTTACAATACAGTCCCATTCAAGGTGACATGGTCAGCACTGGGGGTTGGATGGAAGAGAACTAGGAAGTTAGTTGTCTTTAATGATTTTTGTCATGATATGCTATGCTTATTAAATACCTAGTCATACCTAACATTGTGCAGGGTAAAAATATCAAAAGCTATTCATTTCTCTTATTCATCATGTGTTAAATTCAATCAGTAAATCATTATTCAGAAATTAAGATTAAATTAACTTTTCTAAATCTTCTAGTTCTTTTAGAAACTACCTAGAATTCATTTCTTAAACAGGTAGGTAGCAGACATGCTAGGTTCTTTGGCCAGTGCTGTGTGCTAATTGGCTTCAGTCCTGTCCGACTCTTTGTTACCCCATGAACTGTAGCCCGCCAGGCTCCTCTGTCCGTGAGATAAATCCACGTACCCATGGACACCTTATCTTTGACAAAGAGGGAAGGATATACAATGGAAACAGTCAACCTCTTTAACAAGTGGTGCTGGGAAAACTGGTCAACCACTTGTAAAAGAATGAAACTAGAACACTTTCTAGCACCATACACAAAAATAAATTCAAAATGGATTAAAGATCTAAATGTAAGACCAGAAAATATAAAACTCCTAGAGGAGCACATAGGCAAAACACTCTCCAACATAAATCACAGCAGGATCCCCTATGACCCACATCCCAGAATATTGGAAATAAAAGCAAAAATAAACAAATGAGACCTAATGAAACTTAAAAGCTTTTGCACAACAATGGAAACTATAAGCAAGGTGAAAAGACAGCCCTCTGAATGGGAGAAAATAATGGCAAATGAAGCAA
The DNA here is from genome assembly GCF_023699985.2 of Odocoileus virginianus. Lineage (NCBI taxonomy): Eukaryota > Metazoa > Chordata > Mammalia > Artiodactyla > Cervidae > Odocoileus > Odocoileus virginianus. The sequence goes on along the minus strand of NW_027224441.1, from coordinate 1,283 downwards.
CAGACAAAGCATTAATCTCAAGAATATACAAGCAATGCTTGCAGCTCAATTCCAGAAAACTAAATGACCCAATCAAAAAATGGGCTAAAGAACTAAACAGACATTTCTCCAAAGAAGACATACAGGTGGCTAACAAGCACATGAAAAGATGCTCAACATCAGTCATTATCAGAGAAATGCAAACTAAAACCTCAGTGAGGTACCATTACACGCCAGTCAGGATGGCTGCTATCCAAAAGTCTACAAGCTATAAATGCTGGAAAGGGTGTGGAGAAAAGGGAACCCTCTTACACTGTTGGTGGGAATGCAAACTAGTACAGCCGCTATGGAGAACAGTGTGGAGATTCCTTAAAAAAACTGGACATAGAACTGCCATATGACCCAGCAATCCCACTCCTGGGCATACACACCGAGGAAACTAGATCTGAAAGAGACGTGCACCCAAATGTTCATCACAGCACTGTTTATAATTGCCAGGACATGGAAGCAACCTAGATGCCCATCAGCAGATGAATGGATAAGGAAGCTATGGTACATATACACAATGGAATATTACTCAGCCATTAAAAAGAATTCATTTGAATCAGTTCTAATGAGATGGATGAAACTGGAGCCCATTATACAGAGTGAAGCAAGCCAGAAAGATAAAGATCAATACAGTACACTAACACATATATATGGAATTTTAAAAGATGATAACGATAACCCTATATGCAAAACAGAAAAAGAGATACAGATGTACAGAACAGACTTTGGGACTCTGTGGGAGAAGGCAAGGGTGGGATGTTCTGAGAGAATAGCATTGAAACAAGTATACTATCAAGGGTGAAACAGATCACCAGCCCAGGTTGGATGCATGAGACGGGTGCTCAGGGCTGGTGCACTGGGATGACCCAGAGGGATGGGATGGGGAGGGAGGTGGGAGGGGGGATCGGGATGGGGAACACATGTAAATCCATGGCTGATTCATGTCAATGTATGGCAAAAAGCATAAGACCTGAATCCATACAAGTTCTGATGAAATCATAGGCGGTAAGCTCCTTGACATAACGCATGGAGATAAATTCTTGGATTTGACACCAAAATCAAAGGCAACAAAAGCAAAAATAAACGAGTGGGAATATACCAAACTAAAAAGTTTATGCATAGCAAATGAAACCTTCCACAAAATGACAAGGCAGCATACTGAATGGGAAAAATTATTTGCAAATTGTATGTCTGATAAGTGGTTAATATCCAAAATATGTGGGGCTTCCCTGATGGTTCAGATGATAAAGAATCTG
>NW_027224440.1:0-30448 GCF_023699985.2 Odocoileus virginianus | reverse complement strand
ATTCCCCTGCACTGCATGCAGAGCAATTCCGTGATCCCCATGAAACCTGTCAGGAGCCTCGACTTGCTTGATGGATCTCGAGACAATCCGCAAGAACACTGTCACAAGTAGAGAGGGACCCTGAGGTCACACCAGCATCGCGAAGTAGCTCCATGTACCCCAAATCAACTCGAGATGAGGCCCGATTCCCCTGCACTGCATGCAGAGCAATTCCGTGATCCCCATGAAACCTGTCAGGAGCCTCGACTTGCTTGATGGATCTCGAGACAATCCGCAAGAACACTGTCACAAGTAGAGAGGGACCCTGAGGTAACACCAGCATCGCGAAGGAGCTCCATGGGCCCCAAATCAACTCGAGATGAGGCCCGCTTCCCCTGCATTGACTCCAGAGCCATCCCCCGTTCCCCATCAAACACGACCTGAGGCTTGACTCCCTTTAGGCAACTCCAGAGGTTCCCGGAGAACAACGTGCCAAGTCTAGAGGAATACCAAGTTCAGCAGAGCAACTCGAGGAATGCTCCGTGTACCCCAAATTGCCTCGAGATGAGAGTTGATTCCCTGTCTGAGACTCAAGATGTAGGCCAACGTTCCACAAGCCCCTCAAGAGGAGGGTTCTCTCAGCAATAAGTATGAGGGAGGGACCCTGAGTTTGCTGCCACAAGTGGCATATACTCCGAGAAGCCCTGACTCGAAAGGAGGCCGGGTTTCCTTGCAGTGGCTTGAATACAGGCTCATCTTTCATCTCACAACGTGAAGGGATGTCTGCATCCCCTGTGGAGTCCTAGAGAAAGACCTAGGTCCCCGAATCCTTTCGACGGAATGCCTCACATGTCTCTGACACCTCGAGAGGCACGCAGAGCTCACTGCTTCAAAAGGTGACGGTGCCTGACTCCTCTTGAACATTGACAGGAATCCCAGTATCACTGTGGCTACTGGAAAGGGCCCCTGGGTCTCCCGCCTCACACCTCGAGAAGCGTCCCTTTTGCCCTGGCCAAGCCTCGAAGAGATTCCTGAGGTGTCCCTCGTAACTCAACAGGAGTCCTGACGTCGCTGAACAAACACGAGTGTTGAAGGGCCATCCCCGCCGTAACTCGAGAATATACCCCAGGTCCCCGCCGCAACTCGAGAAAAACCATGAGACTTCCCCCTCCAAGCGAGATGAGGCCCGATTCCCCTGCACTGCATGCAGAGCAATTCCGTGATCCCCATGAAACATGTCAGGAGCCTCGATTTGCTTGATGGATCTCGAGACAATCCGCAAGAACACTGTCACAAGTAGAGAGGGACCCTGAGGTCACACCAGCAACGCGAAGTACCTCCATGTACCCCAATCAACTCTAGATGAGGCCCGATTCCCCTGCACTGCATGCAGAGCAATTCCGTGATCCCCATGAAACATGTAAGGAGCCTCGACTTGCTTGATGGATCTCGAGATAATCCGCAAGAACACTGTCACAAGTAGAGAGGGACCCTGAGGTCACACCAGCATCGACAAAGGAGCTCCATGTACAACAAATCAAATCGAGATGAGGCCCGCTTCTCCTGCATTGACTCCAGAGCCATCCCCCGTTCCCCATCAAATATGACCAGTGGCTTGACTCCCTTTAGGCAACTCCAGAGGTTCCCCGAGAACAACGTGCCAAGTCTAGAGGAATAACAAGTTCAGGAGAGCACCTCGAGAAATGCTCCGTGAACCCCAAATTTCCTCGAGATGAAAGCTGATTTCCTGGCTTAGACTCAAGAGGTAGGCCAACTTTCCACAATCCCCTCAAGAGAAGGTTTCTCTCAGCAATATGTATGAGGGAGGGACCCTGAGTTTGCTGCCTCAAGTGGCATATACACCGAGAAGCCCTGACTCGAAAGGAGGCCGTGTTTCCTTGCAGTGGCTTGAATACAGGCTCATCTTTCATCTCACAAGGTGAAGGGATGTCTGCATCCCCTGTGGAGTCCCTAGAGAAAGCCCTGGGTCCCCGACTCCTTTCGACGGAATGCCCTCACATGCCTCTGACACATCGAGAGGCACGCAGAGCTCACTGCTTCAAAAGGTGACGGTGCCTGACTCCTCTTGAACATTGACAGGAATCCCAGGATCACTGTGGCTACTGGAAAGGGCCCCTGAGTCTCCGGCCTCACCTCGAGAAGCGTCACTTTTGCCTTGCCAAGCCTCGAAGAGATTACTGAGTGTCCCTCGTAACTCGACAATAGTCCTGACTTCGCTGAACAAACACGAGTGTTGAAGGGCCATCCCCGCTGTAACTCGTGAATATACCCCAGGTCCCCGCCGCAACTCGAGAAAAACCATGAGACTTCCCCCTCCAAGCGAGATGAGGCCCGATTCCCCTGCACTGCATGCAGAGCAATTCCATGATCCCCATGAAACCTGTCAGGAGCCTCAACTTTCTTGTAGGATCTCGAGACAAAGCGCAAGAACCCTGTCACAAGTAGAGACGGATCCTGAGGTCACACCAGTATCGCAAAGGAGCTCCATGTACAACAAATCAACTCGAGATGAGGCCTGCTTCCCCTGCATTGACTCCAGAGACATCCCCGGTTTCCCATCTAACTCGACCAGTGGCTTGACTCCTTTAGGCAACTCCAGAGGTTCCCGGAGAACAATGTGCCAAGTCTAGAGGAATAGCAAGTTCAGCAGAGCAACTCGAGGAATGCTCCATGTACCCAAATTGCCTCGAGATGAGAGCTGATTGCCTGGCTTAGACTCAAGACGTAGGCCAACTTTCCACAAGCCCCTCAAGAGGAGGCTTCTCTCAGCAATATGTATGAGGGAGGGACCCTGAGTTTGCTGCCTCAAGTGGCATATACACTGAGAAGCCCTGACTCGAAAGGAGGCCGGGTTTCCTTGCAGTGGCTTGAATACAGGCTCATCTTTCATCTCACAAGGTGAAGGGATGTCTGCATCCCCTGTGGAGTCCCTAGAGAAAGCCCTAGGTCCCCGACTCCTTTCGACGGAATGCCTCACATGCCTCTGACACCTACGAGAGGCACGCAGAGCTCACTGCTTCAAAAGGTGACGGTGCCTGACTCCTCTTGAACATTGACAGGAATCCCAGTATCGCTGTGGCTACTGGACAGGGCCACTGGGTCTCCTGCCTCACCTCGAGAAGCGTCCCTTTCGCCCTGCCAAACCTGGAATAGTTTCCTGAGGTGTCCCTCATAACTCGACAAGAGTCCTGACGTTACAGAACAAACACAAGGGTTGAAGGGCCATCTCTGCTTTAACTCGAGAATGTACCCCAGGTCCCCGCCGCAAATCGAGAAAAACCATGAGACTTCCCCCTCCAAGAGAGATGAGGCCCGATTCCCCTGCACTGCATGCAGAGCAATTCCGTAATCCCCATGAAACATGTCAGGAGCTCCGACTTGCTTGATGGATCTCGAGACAATCCGCAAGAACACTGTCACAAGTAGAGAGGGACCCTGAGGTCACACCAGCAACGCGAAAGAGCTCCATGTACCCCAAATAAACTCGAGATGAGGCCCGATTCCCCTGCACTGCATGCAGAACAATTCCGTGATCACCATGAAACCCGCTCCCACCTGTACTGAAAGCCCGTTCCCCGCCACTCGAGAAACCGTCTTTCCCAGGCCCAACCCTGGGATCGAGTTCCCTCTAAACCCGAGCCTGATTCGCTGAAAACCGAATTTGAAGCCCCTAACTAGAAGAGAGGTCCCGCCCAACCGAGAACCAGGAGTTCCCTCCACCCAAACCAAATCCTGCCTCTGCACAGCATCAATTCCTAAAATTCAGAGCCTCGAGCTGATGTAGGACTCCAAGAACCTAACATGACAGGGCCGAGGACCCAGCACCGAGAACTCTGTACCAATCAATAATGAGGCCCGCTTCCCTGCATGATCGAGCAACCGTCCCCTCCTCAATGACCTGCTTGGATCCAGTAATCGCAAGCTCCAAGTAGAGGCCCGAGTCACACGAATCCAAGATTCCGAAACAATCAAAAATAGCTGCCTCCCGATTACTCGAGAGCATCCCCGTTCCTCAATATGAAGTGGCACTTTAAACCCGAGGTTCCCGAAAGTGAATGAGGATACAGTTCGGAGCCTCAGAATGCCGTAACCCAAACCCGATTGAAAGGAGCCTGGTTCTGAGTGCCCTTTCACACCTCATTTCTCTCACAATGAGATGGACCCTGGTTATCCTGGGACTATACCCGAGAAGCCCTACTGCCTGTCCTCAGGCGATCAGGCTCACTTCTCAAAGGTGAGGTGCGCTCCCTGTTAGTCCAGAAATCCCTGGGTCTCACCCGCGATCCCCACTCTGAACCCTGGGCAGCAGCCTCAGTTCAAGTGTCTCTGACTCCTCTTGACTTGCAGGAACCAACACGGGTTGAAGGGCCCCCGCTGTATTCGAGAAGTCCCCGTCCGCCAACTCGAAATTGTGATTCCCAAACTGCGATCCCTGACTCGTGAACAAACCAAGTGTAGGGCCATCCCCTACTGTGATTACCAGCCAGCCACTGAAAACTGAGACTGCCTCAACAGATGAGCGATCCCTCATGTAACAATACCCAGAATGAGAGCCTACTTCTTGTGGATCTCGAGAAAACCCCCTTCACAAGGGCTGATCACTAGACCAAAGATCCATAACAACAATCTAGGAATAGCGTTCCCGAAACTCGAGAATTCCCCTTTCCAATCTCGACGCTGATCCTTTAGCACCAGCCGAGCAATTCCAACCCAAAAGAAGTTCCTCAGAGCAATAGAGAAGGAGGCCCATGCTGAGTAGCGCTATGGCATTAACTAGAGAGGCCACTTCAAAGCCGTTTAGGGGCTTTCAGCAATGTAAGAACCATAGTTGCTGCTCAATGTGGATTACCTGAAAGCCTGCCCGAAGGACCGGGAGCCTCCTGGCTTGAAACATCAGTTACCCAGGAGGTCTGCATAAGTGAGTCCTAAGCCTACCCGACCTTCGAAAGTCCTGCTCTGAAACCGGCACCAGCTCACTCAAAGGTCCTTGCCTGACCCTGAATTCCGAATCCCATACTCTCGAAGGCACCTGGTCAACACCACGGGAAGGCCTTCGCCTAAACGAGAATGTCCCTGAGGTCCCTCGAACTCGAAAACCTGACTTCCCAACACAGGTGAAGGCCCATCCGTCTTACCGAGAATTACCATCCCCTGAAACAGAAAACTTAACTTTCCAGGAATAGCGACCCTCATCATCAGAGCAATCTAAACCCCCAGAATGTCATTACCATACTCGAAAATAGCGCCCTCCAGTGAGGGGACCCTGATACACCGCAGGAAACCCAGACCCAAAATCGATGAGCCTTCCTGGCTGCAAACAAGGACCAGAACCCAACCTCGCGCTGTGATTGACAATCAAACCTGCAAGCGACCCGATACCCAGAGCATACTCTTGCCACAAACAACCGGTGGGCCCTTCCCCCATGATCCAGAGCCAATCTCCCATCAAACACCAGGGTTTATTCCTTAGCAACTCGCAAATTTCCCGTGAACAAATGCAAGTAAGAGGAATCCAGGTTGAAACAACTCGACAATCCTTTCCCCAAAATCCCTCGGTGAGGTTCCCTTGCTGGGACTAGACGTAGGCCACTTTCCCAAAGCCCCCAGGAGCTTCCTCACAATAGGATAGGGGGCCTGAGTTGCTCAAAAAGGGCATATCCCCAGATCCTGACTCAAAGGATGCCTTTTCCTTGCATGGAAAATCGGGCTCATTTTCTCTACAAGGTGAAGGTTCTGCAACCCCGGGGGGCCCTTAGAAAGACTAGATCCCCGATTTCGGAACCTACATCCTCTGAACCCAAAAGGCACCAGAGCTCACTGTTCAAAAGGTTCTGCTCTCTTCTTAACATGAGAACCGTATTTCCCTCTAAAAAAGGGGCCCTTTCCCCGTTCCCTCGAAAAGCCCCCTTGCCCTGCCAAGCCCGAAAGATTCTGAGGTGCCCTCAAATTCAAAGGAGCCTTCGTCCTGGAACCGAGTGTGAACCTTCCCCCCGAACCGATGAAGGCCCTCCCCCCCCCCCCGCAATCGAAAAACCCTGAATTTCCCCCAAGCAGGATGGGGCATTCCCTGCGCTGATGCAACAACCACTTCCAAGAAAGGGCCCGATTCCCCCCGGACCCGAACAATCCCAAGACACCCACAAGTGAAGGGCCAGGCCACTCCAGCGAAAGTCCTCCATGCCCCATCTTGAGGCCGTTCCCCACTGTCAGAGGCAACCGTGTCACCAAAACCGTCAGGACCTACCTTGTAACTCAAATGAGAAACCTGTTCCAAGAAGAGGGGCCCCGGGGCCCCAAACAAAATAAGTTCCCTGACCTCAAATGGAATAGCCGGTTCCCTGCAATACCAGAGCCATCCCCTTTTCCCATCAATGACCGGTTGACCCCCTTACAATCCAGAGTTCCCGAAAACAACGATCCAGCTAAGGGGAAATAACAAGTTAGGGAACCCTGAAGCTCCTAACCCAATTTCCTCGAATATAATGACCCTGGCTTGATCAAAGTAGGCAACTTCCAAATCCCCTAAGAGAGGTTTCTCTCAAAAGTAAATGGGGGACCCTGATTTGATCCCAAGTGGGATAACGAACCCTGCTTGAAAGGGTTCCCCTTTGCGGCTTAAACGGTACTTTCCTCTCCAAGGTGGGGGGATGCGCACCCGGGTTGTTTTCAAGTAATCCGGTTCGACCCTTTCGACGGAATGCCCAACCTTGACATGAGCCCAGCGCTCATTTGCTTCAAAGTAAAAGGGCCTGATCCCTTGAACTTTCGGAATCCCGGATACTTTGGACGGGAAAGGGGCCCTTATTCCCCCCATTCGAGAACACCCTTGCCCCAAGCCCGGGTTTCCTGATTTTCCTCTAATTCAAGCCGATCTGGAAAAACCAGAGTTAAGGGCCCCTCACCGCTGTAATGAATTTACCCAGGTCCCCGCCGCAATTTAGAAAAACCATAAACTTCCCCAACGAGATGGGGCCGATTCCCCTGAACTGCCAAAGCAACCATGATCCCGGGAAAACCCATCAGGACCCATACCTTGGTAGAACAGAACAACGAAACCCCTGTCCCAGAAGACGATCCGGGGCACACCAGTTCAAAACTCCATGTAAAACAAATCAACTCAATGAGGCCTGCTCCCTGGATTGCCCAGACATCCGGTTCCAAACTCCCTGCTAGACACCTTTTAAGGCACCTCCAGGGTTTCCCCGGAGAAAAATTTGCCTTTAGATTAACCCAATTCCCAGCCTCGGGAAAGGGCCATTCCCAAATTGCCTCGGGGAAGGTATTCCTGCTTCTCAAATGGCCCAATTCCACAACCCCTAAGAGGGCCTCGTTTTGAGAAGGGGGACCAAATGCTCCCCAAGGGCAATCCGGGAAACCTGTAAAAGAGGGGCCTTGGGCTGAACCCCTCAATTTATTTCACAAGGTGAAGGGATTTGCATCCACTGGGGACCTAAAAACCCTTTCACCGACTGAGGGAAATGCCTCCCATCCAGGAAACCTCGGGGAAACCCAGGCTCATGCTTAAAGGTGACTGCCTGACACCCCCTAAAACACCCAGAATCCCAAACGCGGACGGAAGCCACGTTCACCAACCCACTCGAAAGCCCTTTCCCCCCCCTATATTACCCAGGTGTCCCCAAACTCACAGCCCTTAAGAACCCAAGGGTGAAGCCATCCCTGCCTTAACCGAGAAGACCGGGCCCTGAACTCGAGAAAACTAGATTCCCCCTCCAAAAAAAAGGGGGCCCGATTCCCTCACGGAGAGATTCGTGATCCCCATGAAACATGTCAGGAGCCTCGACTTGCTTGATGGATCTCGAGACAATCCGCAAGAACACTCTCACAAGTAGAGAGGGACCCTGAGGTCACACCAGCATCGCGAAGGAGCTCCATGTACCCCAAATCAACTCGAGATGAGGCCCGCTTCCCCTGCACTGCATGCAGAGCAATTCCGTGATCCCCATGAAACCCGTCAGGAGCCTCGACTTGCTTGATGGATCTCGAGACAATCCGCAAGAACACTGTCACAAGTACAGAGGGACCCTGAGGTCACACCAGCATCGCGAAGGAGCTCCATGTACCACAAATCAACTCGAGATGAGGCCCGCTTCCCCTGCATTGACTCCAGAGCCATCCCCCGTTCCCCATCAAACACGACCAGTGGCTTGACTCCCTTTAGGCAACTCCAGAGGTTCCCCGAGAACAACATGCCAAGTCTAGAGGAATACCAAGTTCAGCAGAGCAACTCGAGGAATTCTCCGTGTACCCCAAATTGCCTCGGGATGAGAGCTGATTCCTTGCCTTAGACTCAAGACGTAGGCCAACTTTCCACAAGCCCCTCAAGAGCAGGCTTCTCTCAGCAATATGTATGAGGGAGGGACCTGAGTTGCTGCAAAAAATGGCATATACACCGAGAAGCCCTGACTCGAAAGGAGGCCGGGTTTCCTTGCAGTGGCTTGAATACAGGCTCATCTTTCATCTCACAAGGTGAAGGGATGTCTGCATCCCCTGTGGAGTCCCTAGAGAAAGCCCTAGGTCCCCGACTCCTTTCGACGGAATGCCTCACATGCCTCTGACACCTCGAGAGGCACGCAGAGCTCACTGCTTCAAAAGGTGACGGTGCCTGACTCTTCTTGAACATTGACAGGAATCCCAGTATCACTGTGGCTACTGGAAAGGGCCCCTGGGTCTCCCGCCTCACCTCGAGAAGCGTCCCTTTTGCCCTGCCAAGCCTCGAAGAGATTCCTGAGGTGTCCCTCGTAACTTCAACAGGAGTCCTGACGTCGCTGGACAAACACGAGTGTTGAAGGGCCATCCCCTCCGTAACTCGAGAATATACCCCAGGTCCCCGCCGCAACTCGAGGAAAACCATGAGACTTTCCCCTCCAAGCGAGATGAGGCCCGATTCCCCTGCACTGCATGCAGAGCAATTCCGTGAGCCCCATGAAACATGTCAGGAGCCTCGACTTGCTTGATGGATGTCGAGACAGTCCGCAAAAACACTGTCACAAGTAGAGAGGGACCCTGAGGTCACACCAGCATCGCGTAAGGAGCTCCATGGGCCCCAAATCAACTCGAGATGAGGCCCGCTTCCCCTGCACTGCATGCAGAGCAATTCCGTGAGCCCCCTGAAACATGTCAGGAGCCTCGACTTGCTTGATGGATGTCGAGACAGTCCGCAAAAACACTGTCACAAGTAGAGAGGGACCCTGAGGTCACACCAGCATCGCGAAGGAGCTCCATGTGCCCCAAATCAACTCGAGATGAGGCCCGCTTCCCCTGCATTGACTCCAGAGCCATCCCCGTTCCCCATCAAATACGACCTGAGGCTTGACTCCCTTTAGGCAACTCCAGAGGTTCCCCGAGAACAACGGGCCAAGTCTAGAGGAGTACCAAGTTCATGCCTCAAGGGGGTTATACCCCGAGAAACCCCTACTTGAAAGGGGGCCCGGGTTTCCTTCAGGGGCTTGAATACAGGCTCACTTTCATTCCAAGGTAAAGGGATGTCTGCATCCCCTGGTGTACCCCTAAGAAATCCCGGTTTCGACCCTTTCGACGGAATGCCTCAAAAGCCTCTGACCCATGGGTGCCCCAGCGCTCACTGTTTAAAAAGGGTGACGGGCCTGACTCCTCTTAACATTGCGGGGAACCCAGGATCACTTGGCTACTGGAAAGGGCCCCTGATCCCCCCTCATTTCGAGAAGCCCCTTTTGCCATGCCAAGCCTCGAAAGTTTGCTGAGGTTCCTCATAACTTGACAGTACCCCTGACTTCGCTGAAAAACACGAGGGTTGAAGGGCCATCCCCGCTGTAACCGGAATGTCCCCAGGCCCCCGCCGCAACTCAGAAAAACCATAACTTCCCCCCCAAGCGGATGAGGCCCGTTTCCCCCCTGCACTGCTGCAAGCAATTCCATGACGCCAGGAAACCATCAGGACCCACTTTCTTGTAGATCTAAGAAAAAGCCAAAAACCCCTGCCACAAGTAAGACGATCCTGAGGTCACCCAGTATCGAAAGGAGCTCCATGTAAAACAAATCAACCGAAATGAGGCCTGCTTCCCTGGATTACTCCGGAACACCCCGGTTTCCCATCTAACCACCAGGGCTTGACCCTTTGGGCCCTCCAGGTTCCCGGAGAACAATTCCCAATCAGGGGGAATGCAATTTCCCGCAGAGAAACTCGGGGAAATGTCCATGTACCCAAATTGCCTCGAGCTGGCGTGATTGCCTGCCTTGACTCAAACTGGGCCCAATTTTCCAAAAGCCCCTAAAGAGGAGGCTTCCTCAGAAATATGTATGAAGGAGGGACCCTAGTGTTGCTGCCTCAAGTGGAAAATACACTGAGAAGCCCTGACTCGAAAGGGGGCCGGGGTTCCTTGCGTGGCTTGAATACGGGCTCAGGCGCAAGAAAACTGTCACAAGTAGAGAGGGACCCTGAGGTCACACCAGCATCGCGAAGGAGCTCCATGGGCCCCAAATCAACTCGAGATGAGGCCCGCTTCCCCGACTGCATGCGAACTTTTCCGTGATCACCATAAAACCCTCAGGAGCCTCGACTTGTTGATGCATCTCAGAAAATACGGAAGAACACTTCCATACAGGGCCCCCTGAGGTCACACCAGCATCCGGGGTTGCTCTATGTCCACAAATCAACTCGAGATGAGGCCCGCTTCCCCTGCATTGACTCCAGAGCCATTCCCCGTTCCCCATCAAACACGACCAGTGGCTTGACTCCCTTTAGGCAACCCCAGAGGTTCCCGGAGAACAACGTGCAAAGCTAGGGAATCCCCAATTCCGCGAGCAACTCAGCAATTCTCCATGTACCCCAAATTCCCCTCGGGATGAGAGCTGATTCCTTGTTTTAAACTCAAGACGTGGGCCAATTTTCCAAACAAGCCCCTGGGGCAGGCTTCTTCAGCAATATGTATGAGGGGGGGGACGCTGGTTGCTGCAAAAATGGTATACACCAGAAGTCCTGACCAAAAGGAGGCCGGGTTTTTCCTTGCGTGGATTGAAAAAGGCCATCTTTCATCTACAAGGTAAGGGATGTCTGCACCCCCGGGGAGTCCTTAAGAAAGACCTAGATCCCCAACCCCTTTCGTCAAAACCTCAATGCCCTGACACCTGAGAGGCACGCAGAGCTCACTGCTTCAAAAAGTGACGATGCCTGACTCTTCTTGAACATTGACAGGAATCCCAATATCACTGTGGCTACTGGAAAGGGACCCTGGGTCTCCCGCCTCACCTCGAGAAGCGTCCCTTTTGCACTGCCAAGCCTCGAAGAGATTCCTGAGGTGTCCCTCGTAACTCAACAGGAGTCCTGACGTCGCTGAAGAAACACGAGGTTTGAAGGGCCATCCCCGCCGTAACTCGAGAATGTACCCCAGGTCCCCGCCGCAACTCGAGAAAAACCATGAGACTTCCCCCTCCAAGCGAGATGAGGCCCGATTCCCCTGCACTGCATGCAGAACAATTCCGTGATCCCCATGAAACATGTAAGGAGCCTCGACTTGCTTGATGGATCTCGAGACAGTCCGCAAGAACACTGTCACAAGTAGAGAGGGACCCTGAGGTCACACCAGCATCGCGAAGGAGCTCCATGTACCCCAAATCAACTCGAGATGAGGCCCGATTCCCCTGCACTGACTCCAGAGCAATTCCGTGAGCCCCATGAAACATGTCAGGAGCCTCGACTTGCTTGATGGATCTCGAGACAATGCAAGAACACTGTCACAAGAAGAGAGACACAATCCGCAAGACACACTGTCACTGTCACACCAGGTCAGGACACACAGCTCCATGTACCCCAAATCAACTCGAGATGAGGCCCGCTTCCCCTGCCCCTGACTCCAGAGCCATCCCCCGTTCCCCATCAAACACGACCAGTGGCTTGACTCCCTTTAGGCAACTCCAGAGGTTCCCCGAGAACAACGTGCCAAGTCTAGAGGAATACCAAGTTCAGCAGAGCACCTCGAGAAATGCTCCGTGGACCCCAAATTGCCTGGAGATGAAAGCTGATTGCCTGGCTTAGACTCAAGACGTATGCCAACTTTCCACAATCCCCTCAAGAGAAGGCTTCTCTCAGCAATATGTATGAGGGAGGGACCCTGAGTTTGCTGCCTCAAGTGGCATATACACCGAGAAGCCCTGACTTGAAAGGAGGCCGGGTTTCCTTGCAGTGGCTTGAATACAGGCTCATCTTTCATCTCACAAGGTGAAGGGATGTCTGCATCCCCTGTGGAGTCCCTAGAGAAAGACCTAGGTCCCCGACTCCTTTCGACGGAATGCCTCACATGCCTCTGACACCTCGAGAGGCACGCAGAGCTCACTGCTTCAAAAGGTGACGGTGCCTGACTCCTCTTGAACATTGACAGGAATCCCAGTATCACTGTGGCTACTGGAAAGGGCCCCTGAGTCTCCCGCCTCACCTCAAGATGTGTCCATTTTGCCCTGCCAAGCCTCGAAGAGATTCCTGAGGTGTCCCTCATAACTCGACAGGAGTCCTGACGTCGCTGGACAAACACGAGTGTTGAAGGGCCATCCCCGCCGTAACTCGAGAATATACCCCAGGTCCCCGCCGCAACTCGAGAAAAACCATGAGACTTCCCCCTCAAAGCGAGATGAGGCCCGATTCCCCTGCACTGCATGCAGAGCAATTCCGTGATCCCCATGAAACTTGTCAGGAGCCCCAACTTGCTTGATGGATCTCGAGACAATCCGCGGAATAACACTGTCACAAGTAGAGAGGGACCCTGAAGTCACACCAGCATCTCAAAGGAGCTCCATGTACAACAAATCAACTCGAGATGAGGCCTGATTCCCCTGCATTGACATCAGAGCCATCCCCGGTTCTCCATGTAACTCGACCAGTGGCTTGACTCCTTTAGGCAACTCCAGAGGTTCCCGGAGATCAATGTGCCAAGTCTAGAGGAATAGCAAGTTCCGCAGAGCAACTCGAGCCATGGTCCATGTACCCAAATTGCCTCGAGATGAGCGCTGATTGCCTGCCTTAGAATCAAGACGGAGGCCAACTTTTCACAAGCCCCTCATGAGGAAGCTTCTCTCAGCAGTAGGTATGAGGGAGGGTCCTTGAGTTTGCTGCCTCAAGTGGCATATACACCGAGAAGCCCTGACTCGAAGGAGGCCGGGTTTCCTTGCAGTGGCTAGAATACAGGCTCATCTTTCTTCTCACAAGTTGAAGGGATGTCTGAATCCCCTGTGGAGTCACTAGAGAAAGCCCTAGGTCCCCGATTCTTTCTACGGAATGAATCACAGTCCTCTGACACCTCGAGAGGCACGCAGAGCTCACTGCTTCAAAAGGTGACGGTGCCTGACTCTTCTTGAACATTGACAGGAATCCCAGTATCACTGTGGCTACTGGAAAGGGCCCCTGGGTCTCCCGCCTCACCTCGAGAAGCGTCCATTTTGCCCTGCCAAGCCTCGAAGAGATTCCTGAGGTGTCCCTCGTAACTCGACAGGAGTCCTGACGTCGCTGAACAAACACGAGGGTTGAAGGGCCATCCCCGCCGTAACTCGAGAATGTACCCCAGGTCCCCACCGCAACTCGAGAAAAACCATGAGACTTCCCCCTCCAAGCGAGATGAGGCCCGATTCCCCTGCACTGCATGCAGAGCAATTCCGTGATCCCCATGAAACCTGTCAGGAGCCTCGACTTGCTTGATGGATCTCGAGACAATCCGCAAGAACACTGTCACAAGTAGAGAGGGATCCTGAGGTCACACCAGCATCGCGAAGGAGCTCCATGTACCCCAAATCAACTCGAGATGAGGCCCGATTCCCTGCATTGACTCCAGAGCCATTCCCCGTTCCCCATCAAACACGACCAGTGGCTTGACTTCTTTAGGCAACTCCAGAGGTTCCCCGAGAACAACGTGCCAAGTCTAGAGGAATACCAAGTTCAGCAGAGCAACTCGAGGAAAGCTCCGTGGACCCCAAATTGCCTGGAGATGAGAGCTGATTGCCTGGCATTTACTCAAGATGTAGGCCAACTTTCCACAAGCCCCTCAAGAGGAGGCTTCTCTCAGCAATATGTATGAGGGAGGGACCCTGAGTTTGCTGCCTCAAGTGGCATATACACCGAGAAGCCCTGACTCGAAAGGAGGCCGGGTTTCCCTTGCAGTGGCTTGAATACAGGCTCATCTTTCATCTCACAAGGTGAAGGGATGTCTGAATCCCATGTGGAGTACCTAGAGAAAGGCCTAGGTACCCGACTCCTTTCGACGTAATGCCTCACATGCCTTTGACACTTCGAGCGGCACACAGAGTTCACTGCTTCAAAAGTGACGATGCCTGAATTCTCTTGAACATTGACAGGAATCCCAATATCCCTGTGGCTACTGGAAAGGGCCCTGGGTCTCCCGCCTCACCTCGAGAAGCGTCCCTTTGCCCTGCCAAGCCTCGAAGAGATTCCTGAGGTGTCCCTCATAACTCGACAGGAGTCCTGACGTCGCTGAACAAACATGAGGGTTGAAGGGCCATCCCCGCCGTAACTCGAGAATGTACCCCAGGTCCCCGTCGCAACTCGAGAAAAACCATGAGACTTCCCCCTCCAAGTGAGATGAGGCCCGATTCCCCTGCACTGCATGCAGAGCAATCCCGTGATCCCCATGAAACATGCAAGGAGCCTCGACATCCTTGATGGATCTCGAGACAATCCGCAAGAACTCTGCACAAATAGAGAGGAACCTGAGGTCACACCAGAATCGCGAAGGAGCTCCATGTACCCCAAATCAACACGAGATGAGGCCCGCTTCCCCTGCATTGACTCCAGAGCCATCCCCCGTTCCCCATCAAACACGACCAGTGGCTTGACTCCCTTTAGGCAACTCCAGAGGTTCCCCGAGAACAACGTGCCAAGTCTAGAGGAATACCAAGTTCAGCAGAGTAACTCGAGGAATGCTCCGTGTACCATAAATTGCCTCGAGATGAGAGCTGATTCCCTTGCTTAGACTCAAGACGTAGGCCAACTTTCCACAAGCCCCTCAAGAGAAGGCTTCTCTCAGCTATAGGTATGAGGGAGGGACCCTGAATTTGCTGCCTCAATTGGCATATACCCCGAGAAGCCCTGACTCGAAAGGAGGCCAGGTTTCCTTGCAGTGGCTTTAATACAGGCTCATCATTCATCTCACAAGGTGAAGGGATGTCTGCATCCCCTGTGGAGTGCCTTCAGAAAGCCCTAGGTCCCCGACTCCTTTCGACGGAATGCCTCACATGCCTCTGACACCTCGAGAGGCACGCAGAGCTCACTGCTTCAAAAGGTGACGGTGCCTGACTCTTCTTGAACATTGACAGCAATTCCAGTATCACTGTGGCTACTGGAAAGGGCCCTGGGTCTCCCGCCTCACCTCGAGAAGCGTCCCTTTGGCCCTGCCAAACCTCGAAGAGATTCCTGAGGTGTCCCTCGTAACTCGACAGGAGTCCTGACGTCGCTGGACAAACACGAGTGTTGAAGGGCCATCCCCGCCGTAACTCGAGAATATACCCAGGTCCCCGCCGTAACTCGAGAAAAACCATGAGACTTCCCCCTCAAAGCGAGATGAGGCCCGATTCCCCTGCACTGCATGCAGAGCAATTCCGTAATCCCCATGAAACATGTCAGGAGACTCGACTTGCTTGATGGATCTTGAAACAATCCGCAAGAACACTGTCACAAGTAGAGAGGACCCTGAGGTCACACCAGCATCGCGAAGGAGCTCCATGTACAACAAGTCAACTCGAGATGAGGCCCGCTTCCCCTGCATTGACTCCAGAGCCATCCCCCGTTCCCCATCAAACACGACCAGTGGCTTGACTTCCCTTTAGGCAACTCCAGAGGTTCCCCGAGAACAACGTGCCACGTCTAGAGGAATACCAAGTTCAGCAGAGCAACTCAAGGAATGCTCCGTGGACCCCAAATTGCCTGGAGATGAGAGCTGATTGCCCCTGGCTTAGACTCAAGACGTATGCCAACTTTCCACAAGCCCCTCAAGAGGAGGCTTCTCTCAGCAGTAGGTGTGAGGGAGGGACCCTGAGTTTGCTGCCTCAAGTGGAATATACACCGAGAAGCCCTGACTCAAAAGGAGGCCGGATTTCCTTGCAGTGGCTTGAATACAGGGTCATCTTTCATCTCACAAGGAGAAGGGATGTTTGAATCCCCTGTGGAGTCCCTAGAGAAAGCCCTGGGACACCGACTCCTTTCGACGGAATGTCTCTCATACCTCTGACACCTCGAGAGGCATGCAGAGCTCACTGCTTCAAAAGGTGACGGTGCCTGACTCCTCTTGAACATTGACAGAAATCCCAGTATCACTGTGGCTACTGGAAAGGGACCCTGGGTCTCCAGCCTCACCTCGAGAAGCGTCCCTTTGGCCCTGCCAAGCCTCGAAGAGATTCCTGAGGTGTCCCTCGTAACTCAACAGGAGTCCTGACGTCGCTGGACAAACCACGAGTGTTGAAGGGCCATCCCCGCCGTAACTCGAGAATATACCCAGGTCCCCGCTGCAACTCGAGAAAAACCATGAGACTTCCCCCTCAAAGCGAGATGAGGGCCGTTTCCCCTGCACTGCATGCAGAGTAATTTCGTGATCACCATGAAACCTGTCAGGAGCCTCGACTTGCTTGATGGATCCAGAGAATATCCGCAAGAACACTGTCACAAGTAGAGAGGGACACTGAGGTCACACCAGCATCGCGAAGGAGCTCCATGTACAGCAAGTCAACTCGAGATGAGGCCCGCTTCCCCTGCATTGACTCCAGAGCCATCCCCGGTTCCCCATCAAACAAGACCAGTGGCTTGACTTCCCTTTAGGCAACTCCAGAGGTTCCCCGAGAAAAACGTGCCAAGTCTAGAGGAATACCAAGTTCAGCAGAGCAACTCGAGGAATGCTCCGTGGACCCCAAATTGCCTGGAGATGAGAGCTGATTGCCTGGCTTAGACTCAAGACCGTATGCCAACTTTCCACAAGCCCCTCAAGAGGAGGCTTCTCTCAGCAGTAGGTGTGAGGGAGGGACCCTGAGTTTGCTGCCTCAAGTGGAATATACACCGAGAAGCCCTGACTCGAAAGGAGGCCGGGTTTCCTTTCAGTGGCTTGAATACAGGCTCATCTTTCATTTCACAAGGTGAAGGGATGTCTGCATCCCCTGTTGAGTCCCTAGAGAAAGCCCTAGGTCACCGACTCCTTTCGACGGAATGCCTCACATGCCTCTGACACCTCGAGAGGCACACAGAGCTCACTGCTTCAAAAGGTGATGGTTCCTGACTCCTCTTGAACATTGACATGAATTCCAGGATCCCTGTGGCTACTGGAAAGGGCCCCTGGGTCTCTCGCCTCACCTCGAGAAGCGTCCCTTTTGCCCTGCCAAGCCTCGAAGAGATTCCTGAGGTGTCCCTCGTAACTCAACAGGAGTCCTGACGTCGCTGAACAAACACGAGGTTGAAGGGCCATCCCCGCCGTAACTCGAGAATGTACCCCAGGTCCCCGCCGCAACTCGAGGAAAACAATGAGACTTCCGCCTCGAAGCGAGATGAGGCCAGATTCCCTTGCACTGCATGCAGAGCAATTCCGTGATCCCCATGAAACCTGTCAGGAGCCTCAACTTGCTTGATGGATCTCGAGAAAATCCGAAAGAACACTGTCACAAGTAGAGAGGGACCCTGAGGTCACACCAGCATCGCAAATAAACTCCATGTACAACAAATCAACTTGAGATGAGGCCCGCTTTTTCTGCATTGATTCCAGAGCCATCCAATGTTCCCCATCATACACAACCAGTGGCTTGATTCCCTTTAGGAAACTCCAGAGGTTCCCCGAGAACAACGTGCCAAGCCTAGAGGAATACCAAGTTCAGCAGAGCAACTCGAGGAATGCTCCGTGGACCCCAAATTGCCTGGAGATGAGAGCTGATTGCCTGGCTTAGACTCAAGACGTATGCCAACTTTCCACAAGCCCCTCAAGAGGAGGCTTCTCTCAGCAATATATATGAGGGATGGCCCCCAAGTTTGCTGCCTAAATTGGCATATACACCGAGAAGCCCTGACTCGAAAGGAGGCCGGGTTTCCTTGCAGTGGCTTGAATACAGGCTCATCTTTCATCTCACAAGTTGAAGGGATGTCTGCATCCCCTGTGGAGTCCCTAGAGAAAGCCCTAGGTCCCCGACTCCTTTCGACGGAATGCCTCACATGCCTCTGACACCTTGAGAGGCACGCAGAGCTCACTGCTTCAAAAGGTGACGGTGCCTGACTCCTCTTGAACATTGACAGGTATCCCAGTATCGATGTGGCTACTGGAAAGGGCCCCTGGGTCTCCCGCCTCACCTCGAGAAGCGTCCCTTTTGCCCTGCCAAGCCTCGAAGAGATTCCTGAGGTGTCCCTCGTAACTCGACAGGAGTCCTGACGTCGCTGAACAAACACAAGGGTTGAAGGGCCATCCCCGCCGTAACTCGAGAAATGTAACCCAGGTCCCCGCCGCAACTCGAGAAAAACAATGAGAATTCCCCCTCCAAGCGAGATGAGGCCCGATTCCCCTGCACTGCATGCAGAGCAATTCCGTGATCCCCATGAAACCTGTCAGGAGCCTCGACTTGCTTGATGGATCTCGAGACAATCCGCAAGAACACTGTCACAAGTAGAGAGGGACACTGAGGTCACACCAGCATCGCGAAGGAGCTCCATGTACAAAAAATCAACTCGAGATGAGGCCTGCTTCCCCTGCATTGACTCCAGAGCCATCCTCCGTTCCCCATCAAACACGACCAGTGGCTTGACTCCCTTTAGGCAACTCCAGAGGTTCCCCGAGAACAACGTGCCAAGTCTAGAGGAATACCAAGTTCAGCAGAGCAACTCGAGGAATGCTCCGTGTACCACAAATTGCCTCGAGATGAGAGCTGATTCCCTGGCTTAGACTCAAGACGTATGCCAACTTTCCACAAGCCCCTCAAGAGAAGGCTTCTCTCAGCAGTAGGTGTGAGGGAGGGACCCTGAATTTGCTGCCTCAATTGGAATATACACCGAGAAGCCCTGACTCGAAAGGAGGCCAGGTTTCCTTGCAGTGGCTTGAATACAGGCTCATCTTTCATCTCACAAGGTGAAGGGATGTCTGCATCCCTGTGGAGTCCCTAGAGAAAGCCCTAGTTCCCCGACTCCTTTCGACGGAATGCCTCACATGCCTCTGACACCTCGAGAGGCACGCAGAGCTCACTGCTTCAAAAGGTGACGGTGCCTGACTCCTCTTGAACATTGACAGAAATCCCAGTATCACTGTGGCTACTGGAAAGTGCCCCTGGGTCTCCCGCCTCACTTCGAGAAGCGTCCCTTTTGCCCTGCCAAGCCTCGAAGAGATTCCTGAGGTGTCCCTCGTAACTTGACAGGAGTCCTGACGTCGCTGGACAAACACGAGTGTTGAAGGGCCATCCCCGCCGTAACTCGAGAATATACCCAGGTCCCCGCCAGCAACTCGAGAAAAACAATGAGACTTCCCCCTCTAAGTGAGATGAGGCCCGATTCCCCTGCACTGCATGCAGAGTAATTTCGTGATCACCATAAAACCTGTCAGGAGCCTCGATTTGCTTGATGGATCCAGAGAATATCCGCAAGAACACTGTCACAAGTAGAGAGGGACACTGAGGTCACACCAGCATTGCGAAGGAGCTCCATGTACCCCAAGTCAACTCGAGATGAGGCCCGCTTCCCCTGCATTGACTCCAGAGCCATCCCCCGTTCCCCATCAAACAAGACCAGTGGCTTGACTCCCTTTAGGCAACTCCAGAGGTTCCCCGAGAACAACGTGCCAAGTCTAGAGGAATACCAAGTTCAGCAGAGCAACTCGAGGAATGCTTCGTGTACCCCAAATTGCCTGGAGATGAGAGCTGATTGCCTGGCTTAGACTTAAGACGTAGGCCAACATTCCACAGGCCCCTCAAGAGGAGGCTTCGCTCAGCAATAGGTATGAAGGGAGGGACCCTGAGTTTGCTGCCTCAAGTGGCATATACACAGAGAAGCCCTGACTCGAAAGGAGGCCGGGTTTCCTTGCAGTGGCTTGAATACAGGCTCATCTTTCATCTCACAAGGTGAAGGGATGTCTGCATCCTCTGTGGAGTCCCTAGAGAAAGCCCTAGGTCCCCGACTCCTTTCGACGGAATGCCTCACATGCCTCTGACAACTCGAGAGGCACGCAGAGCTCACTGCTTCAAAAGGTGACGGTGCCTGACTCCTCTTGAACATTAACAGGAATCCCAGTATCCCTGTGGCTACTGGAAAGGGCCCCTGGGTCTCCCGCCTCACCTCGAGAAGCGTCCCTTTGGCCCTGCCAAGCCTGGAAGAGATTCCTGAGGTGTCCCTCGTAACTCAACAGGAGTCCTGACGTCGCTGAACAAACACGAGTGTTGAAGGGCCATCCCCGCCGTAACTCGAGAATATACCCCAGGTCCCCGCCGCAACTCGAGAAAAACCAATGAGACTTCCCCCTCAAAGCGAGATGAGGCCCGATTCCCCTGCACTGCATGCAGAGTAATTTCGTGATCACCATGAAACCTGTCAGGAGCCTCGACTTGCTTGATGGATCCAGAGAATATCCGCAAGAACACTGTCACAAGTAGAGAGGGACACTGAGGTCACACCAGCATTGCGAAGGAGCTCCATGTACAACAAGTCAACTCGAGATGAGGCCCGCTTCCCCTGCATTGACTCCAGAGCCCTCCCCGGTTCCCCATCAAACAAGACCAGTGGCTTGATTCCCTTTAGGCAACTCCAGAGGTTCACCGAGAACAATGTGCCAAGTCTAGAGGAATACCAAGTTCAGCAGAGCAACTTGAGGAATGCTCCGTGGACCCCAAATTGCCTGGAGATGAGAGCTGATTGCCTGGCTTAGACTCAAGACGTATGCCAACTTTCCACAAGCCCCTCAAGAGGAGTCTTCTCTCAGCAGTAGGTGTGAGGGAGGGACCCTGAGTTTTGCTGCCTCAAGTGGAATATACACCGAGAAGCCCTGAATCGAAAGGAGGCTGGGTTTCCTTTCAGTGGCTTGAATACATGCTCCTATTTCATTTCACAAGGTGAAGGGATGTCTGCATCCCCTGTGGAGTCCCGAGAGAAAGCCCTAGGTCACCGACTCCTTTCGACGGAATGCCTCACATGCCTCTGACACCTCGAGACGCACACAGAGCTCACTGCTTCAAAAGGTGATGGTTCGTGACTCCTCTTGAACATTGACATGAATTCCAGGATCCCTGTGGCTAGTGGAAAGGGCCCCTGGGTCTCCCGCCTCACCTCGAGAACCGTCCCTTTTGCCCTGCCAAGCCTCGAAGAGATTCCTGAGGTATCCCTCGTAACTCAACAGGAGTCCTGACGTCGTTGAACAAACACGAGGGTTTAAGGGCCATCCCCCTTTAACTCGAGAATGTACCCCAAGTCCCCGCCGCAACTCGAGGAAAACAATGAGATTTCCGCCTCGAAGCGAGATGAGGCCAGATTCCCTTGCACTGCATGCAGTGCAATTCCGTGATCTCCATGAAACCTGTCAGGAGCCTCAACTTGCTTGATGGATGTCGAGAAAATCCGAAAGAACACTGTCACAAATAGAGAGGGACCCTGATGTCACACCAGCATCGCAAATAAACTCCATGTACAACAAATCCACTTGAGATGAGGCCCGCTTTTTCTGCATTGATTCCAGAGCCATCCAATGTTCCCCATCATACACAACCAGTGGCTTGATTCCCTTTAGGCAACTCCAGAGGTTCCCCGAGAACAACGTGCCAAGCCTAGAGGAATACCAAGTTCAGCAGAGCAACTCGAGGAATGCTCCGTGGACCCCAAATTGCCTGGAGATGAGAGCTGATTGCCTGGCTTAGACTCAAGACGTATGCCAACTTTCCACAAGCCCCTCAAGAGGAGGCTTCTCTCAGCAATATATATGAGGGATGGCCCCCAAGTTTGCTGCCTAAATTGGCATATACACCGAGAAGCCCTGACTCGAAAGGAGGCCGGGTTTCCTTGCAGTGGCTTGAATACAGGCTCATCTTTCATCTCACAAGATGAAGGATGTCTGCATCCCCTGTGGAGTCCCTAGAGAAAGCCCTAGGTCCCCGACTCCTTTCGACGGAATGCCTCACATGCCTCTGACACCTCGAGAGGCACGCAGAGCTCACTGCTTCAAAAGGTGACGGTGCCTGACTCCTCTTGAACATTGACAGGAATCCCAGTATCCCTGTGGCTACTGGAAAGGGCCCCTGGGTCTCCCGCCTCACCTCGAGAAGCGTCCCTTTTGCCCTGCCAAGCCTCGAAGAGATTCCTGAGGTGTCCCTCGTAACTCGACAGGAGTCCTGACGTCGCTGAACAAACACGAGTGTTGAAGGGCCATCCCCGCCGTAACTCGAGAATGTAACCCAGGTCCCCGCGCAACTCGAGAAAAACAATTAGACTTCCCCCTCCAAGCGAGATGAGGCCCGATTCCCCTGCACTGCATGCAGAGCAATCCGTGATCCCCATGAAACCTGTCAGGAGCCTCAACTTGCTTGATGGATCTCGAGACAATCCGCAAGAACACTGTCACAAGTAGAGAGGGACACTGAGGTCACACCAGCATCGCGAAGGAGCTCCATGTACAACAAATCAACTCGAGATGAGGCCCGATTCCCCTGCATTGACTCCAGAGCCATCCCCCGTTCCCCATCAAACACGACCAGTGGCTTGACTCCCTTTAGGCAACTCCAGAGGTTCCCCGAGAACAACGTGCCAAGTCTAGAGGAATACCAAGTTCAGCAGAGTAACTCGAGGAATGCTCTGTGTACCACAAATTGCCTCGAGATGAGAGCTGATTCCCTGGCTTAGACTCAAGACGTATGCCAACTTTCCACAAGCCCCTCAAGAGAAGGCTTCTCTCAGCAGTAGGTGTGAGGGAGGGACCCTGAATTTGCTGCCTCAATTGGAATATACACCGAGAAGCCCTGACTCGAAAGGAGGCCAGGTTTCCTTGCAGTGGCTTGAATACAGGCTCATCTTTCATCTCACAAGGTGAAGGGATGTCTGCATCCCCTGTGGAGTCCCTAGAGAAAGCCCTAGTTCCCCGACTCCTTTCGACGGAATGCCTCACATGCCTCTGACACCTCGAGAGGCACGCAGAGCTCACTGCTTCAAAAGGTGACGGTGCCTGACTCCTCTTGAACATTGACAGAAATCCCAGTATCACTGTGGCTACTGGAAAGTGCCCCTTGGTCTCCCGCCTCACTTCGAGAAGCGTCCCTTTTGCCCTTCCAAGCCTCGAAGAGATTCCTGAGGTGTCCCTCGTAACTTGACAGGAGTCCTGACGTCGCTGGACAAACACGAGTGTTGAAGGGCCATCCCCGCCGTAACTCGAGAATGTACCCAGGTCCCCGCCGCAACTCGAGAAAAACAATGAGACTTCCTCCTCTAAGTGAGACGCGGCCCGATTCCCCTGCACTGCATGCAGAGTAATTTGGTGATCACCATAAAACCTGTCAGGAGCCTCGATTTGCTTGATGGATCCAGAGAATATCTGCAAGAACACTGTCACAAGTAGAGAGGGACACTGAGGTCACACCAGCATTGCGAAGGAGCTCCATGTACCCAAATCAACTCGAGATGAGGCCCGCTTCCCCTGCATTGACTCCAGAGCCATCCCCTGTTCCCCATCAAACACGACCAGTGGCTTGACTTCCCTTTAGGCAACTCCAGAGTTCCCCGAGAACAACGTGCCAAGTCTAGAGGAATAACAATTTCAGCAGAGCAACTCGAGGAATGCTTCCTTGGACCACAAATTGCCTGGAGATGAGAGCTGATTGCCTGGCTTAGACTTAAGACGTAGGCCAACATTCCACAATCCCCTCAAGAGGAGGCTTCGCTCAGCAATAGGTATGAGGGAGGGACCCTGAGTTGCTGCCTCAAGTGGCATATACACAGAGAAGCCCTGACTCGAAAGGGGGCCGTGTTTCCTTGCAGTGGCATGAATACCGGCTCATCTTTCATCTCACAACGTGAAGGGATGTCTGAATCCCCGGTGGAGTCCCTAGAGAAAGCCCTAGGTCCCCGACTCCTTTCGATGGAATGCCTCACATGCCTCTGACACCTCGAGAGGCACGCAGAGCTCACTGCATCAAAAGGTGACGGTGCCTGACTCCTCTTGAACATTAACAGGAATCCCAATATCCCTGTGGCTACTGGAAAGGTCCCCTGGGTCTCCCGCCTCACCTCGAGAAGCGTCCCTTTTGCCCTGCCAAGCCTCGAAGAGATTCCTGAGGTGTCCCTCGTAACTCAACAGGAATCCTGACGTCGCTGAACAAACACGAGGGTTGACGGGCCATCTCTGCCGTAACTCGAGAATATACCCCAGGTCCCCGCCGCAACTCGAGAAAAACCATGAGACTTCCCCCTCTAAGCGAGATGAGGGCCGTTTCCCCTGCACTGCATGCAGAGTAATTTCGTGATCACCATGAAACCTGTCAGGAGCCTCGACTTGCTTGATGGATCCAGAGAATATCCGCAAGAACACTGTCACAAGTAGAGAGGGACACTGAGGTCACACCAGCATCGCGAAGGAGCTCCATGTACCCAAGTCAACTCGAGATGAGGCCCGCTTCCCCTGCATTGACTCCAGAGCCATCCCCGTTCCCCATCAAACAAGACCAGTGGCTTGATTCCCTTTAGGCAACTCCAGAGGTTCAACGAGAACAATGTGCCAAGTCTAGAGGAATACCAAGTTCAGCAGAGCAACTTGAGGAATGCTCCGTGGACCCCAAATTGCCTGGAGATGAGAGCTGATTGCCTGGCTTAGACTCAAGACGTATGCCAACTTTCCACAAGCCCCTCAAGAGGAGTCTTCTCTCAGCAGTAGGTGTGAGGGAGGGACCCTGAGTTTGCTGCCTCAAGTGGAATATACACCGAGAAGCCCTGAATCGAAAGGAGGCCGGGTTTCCTTGCAGTGGCTTGAATATCATGCTCATATTTCATTTCACAAGGTGAAGGGATGTCTGCATCCCATGTTGAGTCCCTAGAGAAAGCCCTAGGTCCCCGACTCCTTTCGACGGAATGCCTCACATGCCTCTGACACCTCGAGAGGCACACAGAGCTCACTGCTTCAAAAGGTGATGGTGCCTGACACCTCTTGAACATTAACATGAATTCCAGGATCCCTGTGGCTAGTGGAAAGGGCCCCTGGGTCTCTCGCCTCACCTCGAGAACCGTCCCTTTTGCCCTGCCAAGCCTCGAAGAGATTCCTGAGGTATCCCTCGTAACTCAACAGGAGTCCTGACGTCGTTGAACAAACACGAGGGTTTAAGGGCCATCCCCCTTTAACTCGAGAATGTACCCCAAGTCCCCGCCGCAACTCGAGGAAAACAATGAGATTTCCGCCTCGAAGCGAGATGAGGCCAGATTCCCTTGCACTGCATGCAGTGCAATTCCGTGATCTCCATGAAACCTGTCAGGAGCCTCAACTTGCTTGATGGATGTCGAGAAAATCCGAAAGAACACTGTCACAAATAGAGAGGGACCCTGATGTCACACCAGCATCGCAAATAAACTCCATGTACAACAAATCCACTTGAGATGAGGCCCGCTTTTTCTGCATTGATTCCAGAGCCATCCAATGTTCCCCATCATACACAACCAGTGGCTTGATTCCCTTTAGGCAACTCCAGAGGTTCCCCGAGAACAACGTGCCAAGCCTAGAGGAATACCAAGTTCAGCAGAGCAACTCGAGGAATGCTCCGTGGACCCCAAATTGCCTGGAGATGAGAGCTGATTGCCTGGCTTAGACTCAAGACGTATGCCAACTTTCCACAAGCCCCTCAAGAGGAGGCTTCTCTCAGCAATATATATGAGGGATGGCCCCCAAGTTTGCTGCCTAAATTGGCATATACACCGAGAAGCCCTGACTCGAAAGGAGGCCGGGTTTCCTTGCAGTGGCTTGAATACAGGCTCATCTTTCATCTCACAAGATGAAGGATGTCTGCATCCCCTGTGGAGTCCCTAGAGAAAGCCCTAGGTCCCCGACTCCTTTCGACGGAATGCCTCACATGCCTCTGACACCTCGAGAGGCACGCAGAGCTCACTGCTTCAAAAGGTGACGGTGCCTGACTCCTCTTGAACATTGACAGGTATCCCAGTATCCCTGTGGCTACTGGAAAGGGCCCCTGGGTCTCCCGCCTCACCTTGAGAAGCGTCCCTTTTGCCCTGCCAAGCCTCGAAGAGATTCCTGAGGTGTCCCTCGTAACTCGACAGGAGTCCTGACGTCGCTGAACAAACACGAGTGTTGAAGGGCCATCCCCGCCGTAACTCGAGAATGTAACCCAGGTCCCCGCCGCAACTCGAGAAAAACAATTAGAATTCCCCCTCCAAGCGAGATGAGGCCCGATTCCCCTGCACTGCATGCAGAGCAATCCGTGATCCCCATGAAACCTGTCAGGAGCCTCAACTTGCTTGATGGATCTCGAAGACAATCCGCAAGAACACTGTCACAAGTAGAGAGGGACACTGAGTTCACACCGGCATTGTGAAGGAGCTCCATGTACAAAAAATCAACTCGAGATGAGGCCCGCTTCCCCTGCATTGACTCCAGAGCCATCCTCCGTTCCCCATCGAACACGACCAGTGGCTTGACTCCCTTTAGGCAACTCTAGAGGTTCCCCGAGAACAACGTGCCAAGTCTAGAGGAATACCAAGTTCAGCAGAGTAACTCGAGGAATGCTCTGTGTACCACAAATTGCCTCGAGACGAGATCTGATTCCCTGGCTTAGACTCAAGACGTATGCCAACTTTCCACAAGCCCCTCAAGAGAAGGCTTCTCTCAGCAGTAGGTGTGAGGGAGGGACCCTGAATTTGCTGCCTCAATTGGAATATACACCGAGAAGCCCTGACTCGAAAGGAGGCCAGGTTTCCTTGCAGTGGCTTGAATACAGGCTCATCTTTCATCTCACAAGGTGAAGGGATGTCTGCATCCCCTGTGGAGTCCCTAGAGAAAGCCCTAGTTCCCCGACTCCTTTCGACGGAATGCCTCACATGCCTCTGACACCTCGAGAGGCACGCAGAGCTCACTGCTTCAAAAGGTGACGGTGCCTGACTCCTCTTGAACATTGACAGAAATCCCAGTATCACTGTGGCTACTGGGAAGTGCCCCTTGGTCTCCCGCCTCACTTCGAGAAGCGTCCCTTTTGCCCTGCCAAGCCTCGAAGAGATTCCTGAGGTGTCCCTCGTAACTTGACAGGAGTCCTGACGTCGCTGGACAAACACGAGTGTTGAAGGGCCATCCCCGCCGTAACTCGAGAATGTACCCCAGGTCCCCACCGCAACTCGAGAAAAACAATGAGACTTCCTCCTCTAAGTGAGACGCGGCCCGATTCCCCTGCACTGCATGCAGAGTAATTTGGTGATCACCATAAAACCTGTCAGGAGCCTCGATTTGCTTGATGGATCCAGAGAATATCTGCAAGAACACTGTCACAAGTAGAGAGGGACACTGAGGTCACACCAGCATTGCGAAGGAGCTCCATGTACCCAAATCAACTCGAGATGAGGCCCGCTTCCCCTGCATTGACTCCAGAGCCATCCCCTGTTCCCCATCAAACACGACCAGTGGCTTGACTCCCTTTAGGCAACTCCAGAGTTTCCCCGAGAACAACGTGCCAAGTCTAGAGGAATAACAATTTCAGCAGAGCAACTCGAGGAATGCTCCTTGGACCACAAATTGCCTGGAGATGAGAGCTGATTGCCTGGCTTAGACTTAAGACGTATGCCAACATTCCACAATCCCCTCAAGAGGAGGCTTCGCTCAGCAATAGGTATGAGGGAGGGACCCTGAGTTTGCTGCCTCAAGTGGCATATACACAGAGAAGCCCTGACTCGAAAGGGGGCCGTGTTTCCTTGCAGTGGCATGAATACCGGCTCATCTTTCATCTCACAACGTGAAGGGATGTCTGAATCCCCGGTGGAGTCCCTAGAGAAAGCCCTAGGTCCCCGACTCCTTTCGATGGAATGCCTCACATGCCTCTGACACCTCGAGAGGCACGCAGAGCTCACTGCATCAAAAGGTGACGGTGCCTGACTCCTCTTGAACATTAACAGGAATCCCAGTATCCCTGTGGTTACTGGAAAGTGCCCCTGGGTCTCCCGCCTCACCTCGAGAAGCGTCCCTTTTGCCCTGCCAAGCCTCGAAGAGATTCCTGAGGTGTCCCTCGTAACTCAACAGGAGTCCTGACGTCGCTGAACAAACACGAGGTTTGAAGGGCCATCCCTGCCGTAACTCGAGAATGTACCCCAGGTCCCCGCCGCAACTCGAGAAAAACCATGAGACTTCCCCCTCCAAGCGAGATGAGGGTCGTTTCCCCTGCACTGCATGCAGAGTAATTTCGTGATCACCATGAAACCTGTCAGGAGACTCGACTTACTTGATGGATCCAGAGAATATGCGCAAGAACACTGTCACAAGTAGAGAGGGACACTGAGGTCACACCAGCATCGCGAAGGAGCTCCATGTACAGCAAGTCAACTCGAGATGAGGCCCGCTTCCCCTGCATTGACTCCAGAGCCATCCCCGGTTCCCCATCAAACAAGACCAGTGGCTTGACTTCCCTTTAGGCAACTCCAGAGGTTCCCCGAGAAAAACGTGCCAAGTCTAGAGGAATACCAAGTTCAGCAGAGCAACTCGAGGAATGCTCCGTGGACCCCAAATTGCCTGGAGATGAGAGCTGATTGCCTGGCTTAGACTCAAGACGTATGCCAACTTTCCACAAGCCCCTCAAGAGGAGGCTTCTCTCAGCAGTAGGTGTGAGGGAGGGACCCTGAGTTTGCTGCCTCAAGTGGAATATACACCGAGAAGCCCTGACTCGAAAGGAGGCCGGGTTTCCTTTCAGTGGCTTGAATACAGGCTCATCTTTCATTTCACAAGGTGAAGGGATGTCTGCATCCCCTGTTGAGTCCCTAGAGAAAGCCCTAGGTCCACCGACTCCTTTCGACGGAATGCCTCACATGCCTCTGACACCTCGAGAGGCACACAGAGCTCACTGCTTCAAAAGGTGATGGTTCCTGACACCTCTTGAACATTGACATGAATTCCAGGATCCCTGTGGCTACTGGAAAGGGACCCTGGGTCTCTCGCCTCACCTCGAGAAGCGTCCCTTTTGCCCTGCCAAGCCTCGAAGAGATTCCTGAGGTGTCCCTCGTAACTCGACAGGAGTCCTGACGTCGCTGAACAAACACGAGGGTTTAAGGGCCATCCCCCTTTAACTCGAGAATGTACCCCAGGTCCCCGCCGCAACTCGAGGAAAACAATGAGACTTCCGCCTCGAAGCGAGATGAGGCCAGATTCCCTTGCACTGCATGCAGAGCAATTCCGTGATCCCCATGAAACCTGTCAGGAGCCTCAACTTGCTTGATGGATCTCGAGAAAATCCGAAAGAACACTGTCACAAGTAGAGAGGGACCCTGAGGTCACACCAGCATCGCGAATGAGCTCCATGTACAACAAATCAACTCGAGATGAGGCCCGCTTTTTCTGCATTGACTCCAGAGCCATCCAACGTTCCCCATCAAACACAACCAGTGGCTTGACTCCCTTTAGGAAACTCCAGAGGTTCCCCTAGAACAACGTGCCAAGTCTAGAGGAATACCAAGTTCAGCAGAGCAACTCGAGGAATGCTCCGTGGACCCCAAATTGCCTGGAGATGAGAGCTGATTGCCTGGCTTAGACTCAAGACGTATGCCAACTTTCCACAAGCCCCTCAAGAGGGGGCTTCTCTCAGCAATATATATGAGGGATGGCCCCCAAGTTTGCTGCCTAAATTGGCATATACACCGAGAAGCCCTGACTCGAAAGGAGGCCGGGTTTCCTTGCAGTGGCTTGAATACAGGCTCATCTTTCATCTCACAAGGTGAAGGGATGTCTGCATCCCCTGTGGAGTCCCTAGAGAAAGCCCTAGGTCCCCGACTCCTTTCGACGAAATGCCTCACATGCCTCTGACACCTCGAGAGGCACGCAGAGCTCACTGCTTCAAAAGGTGACGGTGCCTGACTCCTCTTGAACATTGACAGGTATCCCAGTATCCGTGTGGCTACTGGAAAGGGCCCCTGGGTCTCCCGCCTCACCTTGAGAAGCGTCCCTTTTGCCCTGCCAAGCCTCGAAGAGATTCCTGAGGTGTCCCTCGTAACTCGACAGGAGTCCTGACGTCGCTGAACAAACACAAGGGTTGAAGGGCCATCCCCGCCGTAACTCGAGAATGTAACCCAGTCCCCGCCGCAACTCGAGAAAAACAATTAGACTTCCCCCTCCAAGCGAGAGCAGGCCCGATTCCAATGCACTGCATGCAGTGCAAATCCGTGAACGCCATGAAACCTGTCAGGAGCCTCAACTTGCTTGATGGATATCGAGACAATCCGCAAGAACACTGTCACAAGTAGAGAGGGACACTGAGGTCACACCGGCATTGTGAAGGAGCCCTGTAC
>NW_027224439.1:0-31540 GCF_023699985.2 Odocoileus virginianus | reverse complement strand
CCAGCTGCGCCCCTCAAAGACACAACTCCTGTCAAGCGTCCTGTCCGCACACTTCTCTGTGTCCCTGTCTCTGTCTCTCTTCTTCTCCCAGCCCCCCGCCCCCGCACCCATAGAATCTGTAATCACTCCCTCCTCTAGCCCTTCTGGACTATAGGAGATTATACCAACCCCACCCCACAGGTAATTTCTGTGCTGTGCTTAGTTGCTCAGTCATGCCCGACTCTTTGCAACCCCATGGACTGTAGCCCGCCAGGCTCCTCTGTCCATGGGATTCTCCAGGCAAGAATACCAGAGTGGGTTGCCATGCCCTTCTCTAGGGGATCTTCCCAACCCAGGGATCGAACCCAGGTCTCCCACATTGCAGGCAGATTCTTTACCATCTGAGCCACCAGGGAAGCCGACAGGTAATTTCTAGATCAAGGACTTGCACCATCTCTTCTGATCTCCTGAGGCTGTACCAACGCCTTTGGGAATAGACCCTAATTAAACTCTCCTCAAGAAGCACTGACTCATTGAAAAAGACCCTGATATTGGGAAAGATCGAAGGCAGGAGGAGAAGGGGATGACAGAGGGTGAGATGGTTGGATGGCATCACTGACAAGATGGACATGAGTTTAAGCAAGCTCCGGGAGTTGGTGACGGACAGGGAAGCCTGGTGTCCATGGGGACGCAAACAGTGGGACATGACAGAGCGACTGAACTGAACTGAAATTCTCCTCACATTACCCTCTTTGAAGGTGTCCTCTTTTCTTGCCAGGATCTTGAAGATACAGCAGCCTTGGAGAGTTCCACAGAATCTGGAGTTTTCTGCTTTATAAAAGGAGTACAACTTTGTACAGCCACCAGTCAATTAAGCAAGAATTGTAGTAAGCAAACCAATTCCACGTCCTATAACCAGTGTTCTCATAGATGAGGTAAGCACTGCAGTGCTTCCCAAGCTGGCAAGCCTCACATGCTTCAAGGATAATGGTTAACATCCCTACAAGATTCTTAAACATTTTGTGATTAATAGGAGAAGCTTATTATTTCTTCTCAGTAAATATAGTGATAGAGAGAAACTGGATAGGTTTAAATTTAAATGCCATATTACATAATTTCTAACACACATTCATGTTTTTTTTAAGTCACACATTTCTTGATTACACATTTCTGAAATTAGGTCGTGCCTTCAGTTCAGTTCAGTTCAGTCGCTCAGTCATGTCCGACTCTTTGCAACCTCATGAATCGCAGCATGCCAGGCCTCCCTGTCCATCACCAACTCCCGGTACATTCACTAATTAGCAGGAAGTGAAAAGTGAAAGTGAAAGTCGCTCAGTCATGTCCAACTCTTTGCAACCCCATGGACTATATAGTCCATGGAATTCTCCAGGCCAGAATACTGGAGTGGGTAGCCTTTCCCTTCTCCAGGGGATCTTCCCAACCCAGGGATCAAACCCAGGTCTCCCTGCATTGCAGGCGGATTCTTCACCAGCTGAGCCACAAGGGAAGCCCCAATTACCAGGAAGCACTCATGAAACGGTTGTCATTGCTTTAGGATTAGTTTTTGTGTATACTCTCCTTTTTGCTTATATACAAGAGTGAAGTAAGATTAAAATCTAAATCCAAAAGAACCCCTTCAAAATGTGTAAAGTAAAAATTCATAGAGATAAAAAAATTTTATGTCTGAATTTAAATGGTAACATTTTTTTTGGTGGTATATAAATGGTAACACATCTTTCAGTCTAAGGGTCTCAGTGTCAGAGAACCAGTGTGTGGCTTTGCCTTTCTTTAGTCTCACAGTATTCTCTGCTAACTTGCCCCTCAGATAGTCGACACAGAACTTCAGACGTTCAAAATATTTATTCCTCCTTCAAGACTTCTCATCAGCTACCGCAATGACTAATAATTTCTTGCACATAGGATTCCTAATTTTCATATCTATGAGGGATTGTGCAAAGTATCACTAGAGAAAAATATTTTTCAGTTCAGTTCAGTTCAGTTGCTCAGTCATGTCTGACTCTTTGCAACCCCATGGACTGCAGCACACCAGGCTTCCCTGTCCATCACCAACTCCCGGAGTTTACTCAAACTCATGTCCATTGAGTCGGTGATGCCATCCAGCCATCTCATCCTCTGTCATCCCCTTTTCCTCCAACCTTCAATCTTTCCCAGCATCAGGGTCTTTTCCAATGAGTCAGTTCTTCACATGAGGTGGCCAAAGTATTGGAGTTCAGCTTCAATATCATACCTTCCAATGACCACCCAGGACTGATTTCCTTTAGGATGGACTGGTTGGATCTCCTTGCAGTCCAAGGGACTCTCAAGAGTCTTCTCCAACACCACAGTTCAAAAGCATCAATTCTTCGGCACTCAGCTTTCTTTATGGTCCAACTCTCATATCCATACATGACTATTTTTATGATGAAGTAAAATTATATCATTTTGGCTGGTATTTAGTATGTTATCAGTACAGATTTAATAGTCACTTCAAAGTGACTCATTACCACATTCTGCACATCCAAATTTGTATCCAACATCCATATTTTCTACAACTCTCAAACCCCTCTACCCAGTTCTGACCTCTTTTGAACCCTACCTTTTCTCAGACTTCATTCATTCAACATATATTCATAAAGCAACTACTATCTGTGAGGCCCTGTGACAGGCACTGTGGATGCAAGGATGACACACAATAGGAGAAATATGCCTTTAGCCTTGAGTTTTCTACGTACTAGCTTTAAAGACAGACCAAAAAAACAGGCAAATACCCTGGAGTGTGATGAATCTTGGGGACAGTCACCTACATCAAGAGGAGCTACAATCGAGTTCCTGCAGGCCCCAGGTCCTCCTCTCCCATGTGCTTCTTCCCCATCCCTACTCTTCACCTTCCTTCCTTCCTCAGAGCAAGAGAGGTTTCTACTCCCCTGGGGGTCAACCATCCCTTGTGGCTTGATCCCCCTGCCTCCTGCTTCCCCTGATTCTACTGTTTCTTCTTTAGCTTCCTCCTCTTTCTTAGTTCCTTCCTGTTTCTTAAAGCCAGTCTGACCTCCTTTGAAAGAAAAATTTCTACTAATAAAACAATACATGAATTCAATTCTTCATTTATTAATTTCCAATAAGCACTTGTTGAAATTCCATTATGTGCCAGGACTGGATATTCAGATATAAACAAGAAAGAAATGGTCACTTCTCTCACTGATTCTGTAATAAAAGGGATGAATATAAACCAAAACAAAGTCCAAAAGAAATCAGAAGAATAAACCAAAATATTAGTAAAAGAATTCCACATGTTGAAATTGGCAAAAAGTACAGAATAACCAGAGTAGATCAGCCAGGATGACCAGGAAGGCCTCTCTCAAGAAAGAGTGATCTCAGGAGAGTCAGGTGAGAAACACCCAGTCATGTGAAGAACAAGCAGAAGAGTGTTCTGAGCAGAGAAAATGTCATATGCAAAGGATGCAAAGGTCCTGTGCCAAATAAAAGCTTGGCTTGTTGGTGAGATGGAAGGGCAGGGAGCCGGGGAGGGTGTGGCATCAGATGATGCTGGAGGGTGGCCAGGGACAGCTCACACTGGATTACATTCTGAGGGAAATGGGAACCCATGGAAGAATTTTAAGCAGGGAAGAGATATGATCTGAATATAATTTGTATGCTAGACTGAGAGGTAGGGTAAACACAGGCTCTCTTTTACCCAGGACGGTTTCAATTTATTCCTGCCATCCATGTATAATCATCAATAATGCCCTTTTCCTCAGTGGAAAGTGACTCGGTTTAGATGAAAAATTATACAGTCAACTTAAGCAGAGGGGGAAGCCATGAAGATGGGGAGACTGGTTAGACAGCTGTTGCAGGAAGCCAGGAGAGAAATGGTGTGGCCAGGAGCACAGAGATGCATATGAGAGCAGGCTGATGGACTAGAGATGAATTTTGGAAGTTGAATCACAGGACTTGTTAGTGGACTGGATGTGGGGTAAAGGGAAGGGAAGCATCAAGGACATGCCTCAGTTTCTGGACTGAGCAACAGAGGGACTAATCGGATCATTTACTTAAATGGAGGGGCCTGAGTGTGAAGAATTCTGGTGGGGGAGATGAGAGCTCACTTTGGGACACATTGAGTGTGAAATCTCTGGAAGTCACCCAATCAGAGATTTCTAGAGGCTGAAATGGAGAGGCCTGAGGGTGAAAAGTTCTGGAGGCAAATGAGAGTTCCCTTTGGGACATACGAGTGTGAGATCTCGGGAAGGCATCCAAGCAGAAGTGTCTAGAGGCCAATCAAATGTATAAACACAGATTTGGGAAATCAGATTCTGAGCGGGGAGGTATAATTTTCAGAGCCATCAGCATATAGATACTATTTGCTATACTTGTTGGGGAGACTATAGACATAAAAGTGGAAGGAAAAAAAAAAAAAGTAAGAACCCAGAACCAAGTCTGAAACACCCTTAGGGTTTGGGGAGATGAAAAGACCCAGATAAGGAGATAAAGGAAATTAAAGGGAAACAAAAGGAGGGTGAACAAAAGCCAAGAGAGAACCTACCAGAAAGGAGTGAGAAGACAACTGTGCTGAGCGTGTCTCAGAGCCTTCCTGATACGAAACAGGAACTTATCAGTGGGCACCCTGGAGGTCACTGGTGACCAGAGCTGTTTTGCTGAGCGGTGGGGACAGAGGTCAGGCTGGTGTGGGTCCCAGTGTGAGTCAGAAGTGAGGAAGCAGAACGTGCAGGTGGACAGACTCTCAAGTCTGACGATAAAGAGGAAGAGGAAAAGGTGAAAGAGTGAAGAGTGACATGGATTGAAGGCTGGGTTTTCAATGTGAGAATTTATTAAGAAATCAGAAGCTGAGGGTAGGGACTCCGCGAGGCACTGTTCCCATGATGAGAACAAGCTGTGGTGTGTCTGTAACCAGTCAGGCATCTCCTGAGCACAAGGGCTCTCGTGCGGAGATCCGTGGAAGAGAGAGTCCCCACCTCTGAACCTCAGTCTTGACAGCACGTCCCTGTCCTCCTGCAGTCAGCCTCACCAGCCTGCAGTCCTGGCTGCTCACCTACTGCAGGTGTGACCTTGAGCAAAGTCCAGATCACTTACCTCTAAGCCTCATTTCTTCAAGTGAGAACTGCAAAGCCTTTGTGGCAAATCAAATAAAGCATGTAGAGTTAGAACATTTGCAATGAAAGAAAATGGTGGCCTCTATAATTACTATGCCCCAGCTTCCCACAGCCCAGCAGAGTTTGGATCGCCATCCGTCTGTGCTTCTGAGGAGGCTTCTCTTAAACTGCATTGGAAGTGTATATCCATATAGCTGACATTCACTCTAGAAGTGAAAATAGTATTTTGTTTGATCCAAAGGTAGTGAGGATAAAGGTAAGGGAAACTCATCTGAGAATGATTTCTTAGGTTACACGAGCTGAGACCAGTTAACAGTTGAGTCAGGGGTAGGCTCTGGTGTTGCAGGGGAGAGTCGGGACCCAGAGAGGCCTGAAGCAGCAACGCAGTGACTGGGGAGGAAGAAGAGGCCATGGGGCTGCCCAGGCTTGTGCCCGAGTCAGGCCCCGCCACCGAGGAGCCCAGCGTGATGGCCAGTGCTCTCCCAGCTCAGGCTTACTCAGGAGGAGAAACTGGGTCCTTTGAGTACCACGGCGCCACGGGGCCATGTGAGCACAGGGCAGGGGTCCAGGTCACCAGGGGATTCCTGGGACCCTCCAGTCACAGGCTCATCCTCCACAGAGCTTTCACCTTCCAAATGGTGCCAGGAGGCCTTTCTCCCCAGAGTCTGACTCAAAACTCCAGTTCCCATCAACATGTTCAGTTCCACAAACATTTATTGGGCAGCTCTGAGTACAAGTCTCAGTTCCTGGGATGACAGAGCTCAATCACACTCCCTGTTTTTGGAGAAGTGATGTGTGGCTCACAGCGTAGCCCCTCGAGAACAGAGGGCACAAGACTCAGTATTTCTTCGGTAGGCCTTCAGGTCTGAAGTGATCTGGGTCTTGGCCGCTCCGGCCCCATTCCTCAGCTCTCCGGTTGGACACCTGGTCCTCCAACCCAATGCTGTCTCTTCCAAGGTAAATCTGGTGTAAGAATCCTTGAAGGTACTCCCCGACATTGCTAGAAGGAAGGGAGACAGGAGAATTTCAGCTGGGTCGCTTGAGACAGCTTTGTCCTCTGACTCCTTTCTCCTCTTGCAGACAAAGCAGTTGTCTTTGAAAGGAGACTAGAAAAGCCCATCGTTAAGAAGGAGGGCTAAAATATGCACCCTCTTTGGCAAAGCTCTGGTTATTGGTTCTTCAAATACCCTGAATCAGGCTTCTTTAGTGACCCCTCGCTTTCTCCTTGGCAGTGAGGGGAGACACCTCCGCACCCATATCCTGCCCTGGCTCCGCGGGCCATGCGGATGCCAGGAGTAGGGGCAGGAGGAGTATGGGCCACAGAGCCCCCTGACCCTCTGGAAACAGACAAGCTCCGCTCAGCGCCCTCAGGAGCCCTGATACCTGATGATTTTTGCAGCCCAGACGCCCCCGGGGCCCCTTTGAGCAGCCTCATAGTTCCCTCGAGCGCGGAAGTATCTGCCTGAATTTTGGTAATTAGCTTCTCTCATGTCCCAGTAGGCTCTCCACAAATCCGAAGCCCCTGTAAGGAGACAAAACAACAACAGTAACATGGGGACATATTGGAGAAGTGGGGGAGTGAGAATTCTCCCCTACTTTTCAGATTCTGACTCTTGACAAAGTGGCCCTTTGAAATCGTAGATTGAGATGCGCATTCCTCACTGTGGATCGGCTCCCGCTGTAACTGTAAGGAGAGCCCTTTACAGCGAGCGGGGTCAGACTGGGTGGGGCTGTGGTGCTCTGGGCTGTCTGATACGGGGTTGGGCGTACTGTGTACAAAGATGTGACGGTCATACAAGGCATGTGGTAATGGAGAATGATGCTTCAGATGTACGATCAGGACTATGTGAGGGAGGAGGTGAGAGGAGAGGGTTCTCCACTTTTTACAGCTACCGCACTCCGTAAGAAAAGCGCAAACTCTGAAATACACTGACCTAAGGGATGAAATACTATGTACAGAAAAACTTCGCAATGGCCCCCCACAACTCTTTTTTAAAAACTGATATACAGGATTTCCCTGGTGGTAAGGGGATGGAGATCCACCTGCCAATGCAAGGGACACGGGTTCGATCTCTGGTCTGGGAGGATTCCACATGCCGCATGTCTCAGCTTCTGCGCCCACGCTCTAGAGCCTGCAAGCCACAGCTTCTGAGCCTGTGTGCCTGGAGCCTGTGCTCGGCAACAAGAGAAGCCCCCGCAATGAGAAGCCCGTAGTCTGCAATGAAGAGTAGCCCCCGCTCGCTCTAACTAGAGAAAGCCTTCCTGCAGCAGTGAAGGCCAGGGCAACTAAAATAAAGAAATAAATAATTTTTAAAAACTGATATTCAAATAAAATACGTAAACAAGGACGTACCATATAGTACCTGTGTGTGTGCTCCTCAGTCGTGTCCGACTTTTTGTGACCCCACGGACTGTAGCCCTATGGACTGTAGCCCACCAGGCTCCTCTGTCCATGGGATTTCCCAGGCAAGAATACTGGAGAGGGTTGGCCATTTCCTCCTCCAGGGGATCTTCCCGACCCAGGGATCGAACCTGCATCTCTTGTGTCTCCTGCATTGGCAGGCGGATTCTTTACCACTGAGCCACCTGGGAAGTCCAGCTATATAGCACAGGGGACTATATTCAATATACTGTAAAACCTATAATGGAAAAGCATCTGAAAAGGAATATATATATACACACACACACTACTGAATCACTTTGCTGTATATGTGAAACACTATAAATCGATTATACTTCAATAAAAATAAATTTAAAAATTTTAATGGAAATTTTTTTTAATCTGGTATTCAGAGAATACAATGAAAAAGAGAATAGCACTTGGGTTCAAAATCAGAAAGACTGAATTTGTCAAATATCAACACAAAAATTACAAAGAATTCAATTGCAAAATTAATAGCATCACCTCCAGTCCTGCATAAGGAGCTTAAATGTCAGCACTCCACTGTAACAATTAAAAAGCTGAACAGATTGAAAATGCAGCAATTCTTCTTGGATCCATAAGAGGGGGAGGACAGAGGGCATAGCATTGCTTTCAAGGCTGGAGAGACGAACAGGTGGACATAGAGAGGGGAGGCCTTTTGGACCAGAAACTCAGGAGCAGAAACTGGTGAGGAAACCCGTGCTAGGGGTAGAAAGACCCGAACCAGAAT
Source organism: Odocoileus virginianus (assembly GCF_023699985.2). Classification (NCBI taxonomy): domain Eukaryota; kingdom Metazoa; phylum Chordata; class Mammalia; order Artiodactyla; family Cervidae; genus Odocoileus; species Odocoileus virginianus. The sequence continues at coordinate 23,304 of NW_027224439.1, read as the reverse complement.
TGACAAGTTTCTGGAGGTTCGGTGCAGACAACTCTGAGAGTAAAACCTCCTGGGGGACCCAGCCATTATTGGGCCCCATAATATTGTTAAGAGTTACCTTCAAGAGCTCAACCAGATTCTCACAGAAACTATTGTTAAAAATTTTTCCAAATAAAAAAAAAAATTTCCCTTGGGCTTCTCACAGGAGGAGAGGAAAAGGAACCATTTTGAAACATGCCAGAGTTCTCTGTTCTCAATAGGCCTCCCTCAGAAAACTCTGTGTTATTAAAATCTAAGTGACCTGGGGAAAGGAAATAACCAGCTCCAGCCCACTCCAGCCATCCTGCCCCAGTTGAAGGATAGAAAAAGCCAGAAACACCTGTGAAGTTCACAGTCTAGAGCCACAGGCTCATCAAAAAGAACTGAGACCTAGTCATAGGTCTGGGCTTCCCAGGCAGCACGAGTGGTAAAGAACCCACGTGCCAATGCAGGGGACAGAAGAGGCGGGGGTTCGATCCCTGGGTCGGGAAGATCCCCTGGAGGAGGGCATGGCCACCCACTCCAGCTTTCTTGCCTATTAGAATCCCACGGACAGAGGAGCCTGTGGCTACAGTCTATGGTGTCGCAAAGAATCGGACACGACTGAAGCGACTTAGCACACCGCATCCAGTAATGCTTCCCCAATCTCCAGATGACTAAAGGCCTATTTAGAGCAGTTCCTTCTATCAGGTACATCAAGTCTGGCTCTTAAGAAAAAATTACAAAGCATACCAAAATGCAAACAACGCAGTTAAAAGGGACATGGCAGGCATTGGAACCAGGCCTAGTAAGGATGTTGGAATTACCAGACTGGAAATTTAAAATACCTATGATTAATACTTTAAGAGATCAAAAGACAAAGTAGTCAACATGCAAGAATGGATGGGTAATGTAAGCAGGGAGATAGAAATGCTAAGAAAGAAAAAACTAATACTAGAGATGAATAAAACACCATAACAGAAATGAAGACTGCATTCTATTGGCTTATTAGCAGAATAGACACAGTTGAGAAAAGAATCTCTATGACAAAAGATACCTCAATAGAATCCTCAAAAATTAAAGGGCAGAGAATGAAGATTACCAAAACCAGGACAGAATACACAAGCACCATGGGACAATTACAAAAAGAATAACATATGTGTGTGGGATAACCAGAAGGAAAGAAACAGAGAAAGGAAGACAGGAAATATTTGAAATGATAATGACCGAGAAGTCCCCAAATTAATGTCAGACATCAACCACAGACCCAGGAAGCTCAGAAAACACCAAGCAGAATGAAAAAAATAAACCCTCAAAACCTCCCCTGCAAACAATCTACACTTGGGCATATACAGAAAATCAAAGATTAAAAAATAAAATTCTGAAAGAAGTCAAATGAAAAAAATAGTTACCTGTAGAACAAAGACAAGAATTACATGACTTCTCCTTAGAACTCATGCAAACTAAAGAGAATAGAGTGAAATATTTAGTGCTGAGAGAAAAACCACCAACCTAAAATTCTGTACCCTGGGAAGTTACACTTCGAAAGTAAAGGAGAAAGAAAGACTTTCTCAAAAAAATTAAGGAAATTTGTTGGCAGTAGACCCATCTTGCTAGAAATGCTCAAAGAAGTTCTTTAGAAGACCATTACAGTATACTAACACATATATATGGACTTTAGAAAGCTGGTAACGATAACCCTATATGCAAAACAGAAAAAGAGACTCAGATGTATAGAACAGACTTGTGGACTCTGGGAGAAGGCGAGGGTGGGATGTTTCAAGAGAACAGCATTGAAACATGTATATTATCTAGGGTGAAACAGATCACCAGCCCAGGTTGGGTACATGAGACAAGTGCTCGGGCCTAGTGCACTGGGAAGACCCAGAGGGATCGGGTGGAGAGGGAGGTGGGAGGGGGGACTGGGATGGGGAATACATGTAAATCCATGGCTAATTCATTTCAATGTATAACAAAAACTACTGTAATGATGTAAAGTAATTAGCCTCCAACTAATAAAAATTTAAAAAAAATAATTTAAAAAAAAAAAAAAAAGAAGTTCTTTAGAGAGAAGGAAAATAGTACAGGTCAGAAACTCAGATGTACATAAAAAAGGAAGAGCACTGAAGAAGAAATACTGAAGATAAAACAAAATTAAGGACAACATGTGCAGATCAAAGTATCGCAAAAATTGACCACAGAATTTTCCTGCTTTAACAAGTAGCCAATAAACTTCATCTCCCATCAAGAATGGCAGGTCGGGAGCTTCCCTGGTAGTCCAGTGGTGAGGAATCTGCCTGCCAATGCAGGGGACACATTGTCCCCACAAGTATCCCTGGTCCAGGAAGATCCCACCCACCTCAGAGCAACTAAGCCCCTGTGCCACAATTACCGAAGCACACGCACCTACAGCCTACACTCTGCAACGAGAGAAGCCACGGCGATGAAAAAACCTGCACACTGCAGCAGAGAGGAGCCCCCCGCCCCTCACCACAGCTAGAGAAAGCCCATGCAGCAACCAAGACCCATCACAACCAAAATAAGTAAACCAATAAATCTTTAATTAAAAAAGAATGGCAGATTAGGTTTGCTTCCTGGCTCTATCTCAGTCCTAGGGTGGTAGATCAGTGGGAATCTGCACTTTTTATTGTGTGGATAAGCGTGAGGGCTTGATTTCCTTGAGCTCTGCCTTGAAACCACTGGCCATTTGCTTGGGTACAGGATGGGATCTTCCTTCCAAGCATAGGTCTTCTCTTTCCCAGGCACCCTCTCTCCTTGGAGTAGGGCATGACGTTTATTCAGCTCACCCTTTCCCTGGACATTCCACCCCTGGGGACATACCAAGTTCACAGATAAACTTCAAGACTGAAAAATTTGCCATTTATGAGTCCCCACAAGTATTCTTGCCCAGGAAACCCCATGGACAGAGGAACCTGGCAGGCTATAGTCCATGGGGTTGCAAAAGAGTTGGAGATGACTTAGCAACTAAACAGCAAAAACAAGGAGCTCACCCCTTGGAAGTCCTGGCTGCCTTGGAAGTCCTACTCGCTGCCTGCTACCAGCAAGGACAGGCTGGGTTCAAACCATCTTTGACCTGGGGTCTGGAGAAGCCCTTGGTGGGTGCTGAGTCAGACCAGCATGGAAGGAGAAACCCTCCAGCTCTCACCCACGTATGGTTTCTCAAAGGAGCATCCACATCTGTGGTGTGTGGCCTCTGCTCAGAGTGAATCCTGGGGTCAGTTGGGTGTGCCCTTCGTCCTCCGGGGTTCTTACCTTGCACAGCCTCCTTGAAGAATGAATACCAGCCTTCACCGGTGACTCCCATGATCAAGGTACAGAAAAGAACGCCTATGAAAAGCTTCATTGTGCTGACGTGAAAGAAAGAGAAGGTCAGAAATGAACAACGATAGTATATAAGATAGAGAGATGTTTTGCGATTTTTAATTTCAAAGATAGCTTAGTTCCTAATTCCCATTTACTCTTTTTAGAATTATTACTGTAGGACAACTTGAAATGAGTTTTAGGAAGAAGCATAAATCATTAATTCTTAGTCCAGATCTCTAGAAGGACTAAGAGGGTTCTACCGGAATTTTATTTGTTCGTGGCCAATCTGTCATCCAATAAAGCAGAATAAAGTAGATTCATAGCATTTCCTGAAGTCCTGCTCTGCCCAGCAGACCCAATAATGAGTAGAAAACACTTCTCCCCAACTGAAATTTATCAGTTATGGGAGAAAAAGCTCTCCAAAGAGAAAAACAACAGAATTACTCCCCAGAAAAGAATCTCACCTGTGTCCTTTCTCCAGCTGAAATTCAGCAGTTGGTATCTCTCCTGGCTTTGGTGTTAGTGGGAAGAGAGGTCTTAAATCCAGTGTGCATCGGTGATGTCTGTCTTGCTCAATTCTTCTGTGTAAACAAATTAGCATATTGAATAATAGTATTTTCCTTATTCTCAAGCAGCTTTTTTCAAATGAGTCATTTAAGACATTTGTGTTCTGGCAGTTTTTCCTAATTGACTTATTCTCTTTTCAGTTGTATTTGAAAAGAAGAGAGTGGTATTTGAAGAATCAAGTGTGGGAGGACACGGGTTCTTCTCCACTTTACTCCCTTCTCATCCCTGTTTGGAAAAGGGATCTCTCCCCTCCCTGGGTTACACAGAGTGTATTATGTAATACCAGATTACACATAGGTATTATGCTGTTAAGAGGTGATCAATATGATTAGCAAAGGAAATGTTTGCTTCTCTTGGGGTTTCTGTCTAAGGTACATGAGGACACAGAACAAGCAAGATTTGTCAACTCCACCAGCAGTGATATGAGGTAATGATTAATTATTCTGGGAGAACAGAAGGAATGGCATGAAGTAGGGTTTCTAGGCAGTACCCTTGATACAGATTAAAACAAAAAAAACAAAAAAATCTGTGTGTGTGTGTATACATCCCTTTCATACAAATATACATTGCTTTGTACTCTTTTAACTAAATATATATTGGAGGTCCTCCCTGGGTTTTTTTTAAAACCCTTATTTAAAAAAATAGCTACACAGCATTCCATTGTAGGATGGACCACAATTTATACAATACTGATGGCCATTTCAGATGTTTCTAGTCTTCTGTTAATGCAAAGAACCATGAATTTTTGACTCTGTCTGTGTATGTATATATACATATATACATGTATATATGATAAATTTCTAAAAAAGGAATTATGGGGAAAAGTGTAGCTCTTTACATTTATTTATATATGTTGCAAATTGCCTTCTGTCAGAAGCTCTATAAATCTTCACTCCCACCAGAAATGTCCCACAGCATCTCCCAAACAACCCTCTATCAAACTTTTTGGTCTTTGAAATTTTGGTAAATAAAATACAATTCAGTGTAATTTAATTTGCATTTCTATTGTTATGAGTTTGGTTTCACAGTTTTTCCTCTGTATAAGAACCATTTGTATTTTCTAGCAAATGTGAATTCATTTGTTGTATTTTAATATTTGTATTGGTTTGTTGGATTTTTTATCAATTTTGTAAGAATTTTATTATATAGAATAAAGTAGAACTTTATGAGTTACAAACACTTTCCCAGCTTATTATTTACCCTTTGATTATGGTTGCTCATGTTTACCAAGATTTTCTTTATGTTCTTGTCTTTTTTTTAAACTTTTCTTTAGTGTCTTCTGAATTTTGTCCTATAGCTGGAGAGGCTTTCCTTGCTTTGATTTATAAAATAACTTTTCCATGTGTTCTCTATGTATTATATATTTTATTATTTATTTAAAAATATTTAATACATTTGGAACTTGACCTAACATCATTTGGAAAGTATATTTTCAATTGGAACTTGACCTAACATCATTTGGAAAGTATATTTTCAATTGGAACTTGACCTAACATCATTTGGAAAGTATATTTTCAATTAAATTTTAAGATGGCCACCCAGTTGTTTCAATCCCATTCATTGACTAATCCCTGTTTTACCCATTAGTTTGACAGGCAACCTTTAATGCTAAATTACCATATACACTTGTGTCTAATTCTGAGTTGCAAGAATCAATTTTTCTATGTTTGGGTCAGTACTACCTCGTTCTATTTACTGAGTCTTTATTCAATGCACTAAATGCCTTCATCATTCTTCCTTTTCAGAGGAAGTAGTTGGGATTTACTTTCTATAATTTTTTTAACTTATTTTCGTATCCAGAAGCACAGCTGATTGACTAAACAGTATTTGTGGCTCATGCACCTGTCCCAATGCTCTCCTTGACTGTGGCGATGTTTCAACTGGTGTCTGGTGTGTCCAGGAGTCCCCTTCCACAGCTGTATTCTCTCTTAAACCCACTCCACTTAGTCCTTCAGGCCACTCTTCACTGCAGCCACTTTGGTGAGATTGGCAAGGATTCCATTCTGCTAATCCAAAGGTCATTCTCTCCACTACGTGGCAGCATCTGACATGGCTGATCAATAACTGTGTCCACGGGGCTTTGGGAATGCCACACTCTCCTGGCTTCCTTCCATCCACAAAAGCTGCTCCTCTTCAGTGTTTTTGTTGGCTCCTCCACCTCCAGACTTCTAACCAATGAAGACCCTTTGCAGCACCTTCACCTGTTCTCTTTTCAGCCTTTATTCACATTCTGAGGGAGCTCGACCAGGCCTTTGAGTATAAGCTCCAAAAGGCCAGGATCTTATCTGTGATTGGTCTTCACACAAAAATCCACTGCTTCAAACAATGCCTGGGACACAACAAGTACTTATTAAATATTTGCTGAATGAACACATGGAAAAACTTTTTTGAGTGTTTGAAATAGTTCCTAATTCAAATCACATGTTTAAAAATGATAAGTAGTTCAATACAGCTATAGGATGAATTGAAATCATAGGACATAAGACTGAAAAGATTGGATACACAGACTATCTTGTCTAAAAAAAACAGTAAATATCGTGAATTGGAGGGAGGAAGAAAAAAGACGTGTATGTATGCTGCATTCTTCACATTTCATAAAGGGAGCCTCATTATCCAGTTGTTAATATTGGTAAATTTTAAAATAGAAATATAATCCTACTATTCAAAGTTAATAATACTTGAAAGAAGTAAGAAATGGAAAGTATAACAAATGGTAGCCTCTGGGAAGTGGGATTTGGGAAGACTCCCCTTTGCATACATTTCTCAGTCATTCTGAAACAATGCATTACTGCTATGATAAAGAAAACAAAAAAAATTGGGGTCAGGCCATGGTGAACTTTCACTCATCCTACGATAGACTGTATCCTCTAGTTATAAATCCTCACCATGCATGTTCACATTGATTGACGTTGCTACCCAGGCTCACAGTTGTCAATGACAGGTTCCAGAACATCAGTGACTCACTGGAAAGTGGACCAGATGGGGCAGGATGAGGTGAGTGGAAGTGGGGCAAATGCGGAGAAATGTTTCAATGAGGGATCACATCTCAAACTGCTCTGGTCTCTGAAGGGCTCACAAGCTCTGTCCCGGAAATCGCAAGTCTGTCCAGCATCTTGATAAACCTTTCTTGGTCTCCACTCCAGCTCCTTAACACATCTTCCACTTTAGAGGATAGAGATGCGTCCTCTGGCATCGCTCAATCCCTGAGAGGCTCTCCCCCTTCAGCACAGGTGGAGGTCAGCTCTCCCCCTCTGGCCAGAAGAATGGAAGAAAGATAAGGATATATCCCAAGAACTGTCTTATTCCCAACGCCGGTCATGGGTTTTGCTCTAAGTTTCCATGTCTCTGTTTCACACTGGGATGCTACATGCAGAGGGTCATGGTGTTTTCTTCATCTAAAAAGCAGGAGACGTGGAGCTCTCTACTAGCATCTCTGCATGCTGGCAGCTCCCACGGTGAGAGATCCAAATGGGGTCAACCAGGACCTTTCTCCCTTCATTCCAACCATTCAGACCTGCTGTCTTGGAGAGAATGTTGCCTCTTATGTTAATTTAGGGAACAAGGTCACACGCAGGCCTTGCTTCCTGGAGCTGGACTGCTGGTACCGAGATTCCATTGTTTCCTAGCTTTTCAAAGTTTTCTTCTCTTGTGGATCTGGCAGAGTCCCAGGAGGAAACAGCCCAAACTGGAATAAGTGAGGAGTGTTGCATGAAGGGGCTAATTGCAGAGACAGGCAGGAGTTTGGGAAAGTGACAATGCTTGGAGAAGCCCCCTAAGGCAAGCAGTCATGAAACATTTCCACCTTGAGGCTTAAAGGGACCAAGGAAGGAGCAGTTAGTCAGAGAGTGTGTTGACAGAAGAGGAGAACAGGTATTGGGGGCATATTTGAAGAAAAGTCTTACATGAAGATTTTCCTTGGGCGCTCCTCACAAATAATGAATGACAAAGTAGGGAACAGTAGGAAGGCCTGGAACAGGGCTGCAGGAGACAGGGGGTGTTGGGCCTGCTCTTCACAGTGACATCCCAGGAACATCCTTTGACCCCTTAGGTCTCAGCTTCTTCCTCTATGAAATGAGGCTATGACAACAGATGATCTTTAAGGAACATGCTAGATGCCAGGAATACATTAGTGAACAACGGGCGAGACTTAGTCCTTACGGAGCTTCCTGTTTGGACTGTATACATATATATATCATACCAAAGAAAATAGATTCACAAACCTTTAAGTGCCCTAAGCAGGGATGGCAGAGGTTCTGGCTTCCCCCCCAACAGCCTTCCATGGTCAGTCAGGGCTGTGGGATCTTGCTTCTCTAACAGAGGGAAACACGGATGATTCTGCCCTTGATTTCTCTCTGGGCCACAGCAGAGGACATGTCCTCTTCCCGTTTGGAGGTCTCCTGCCCCTGTGAGTCCTCTGGATTCCAGAGCCTTTGTGAAGCAAGAAAGGGCTGTCTGTTCCTAAATGAGTTCCACTCACATCTTGTGTTCTCTGTTTGGCTGGCTTCTCTACCTCTGTGTTTTGGAGTTTGCTTATGTTAGTCATTTTCAGTTTTGGGTTTGGTTTTTTTAGGCCACAGTGTTGAGTGCCATCTTGGATTTACTTGGGGAGTTGCTTCTCCGCTTTCTCCCACATCCACGTGTAGCCAGCACCACAGCAATGGCGGGTCTGGAGGGCTGATCGAAAGTGCAGGCCCTAAGGCGCCCTGACGGGTTCAGACTCACCCTGCGTGAGAAAGCGCTTGTCTTTATTGGGCTCCAGTCCATCCTCTGTACAATGGGAACAGTGCTAGTTCTCACCTCAACAGGGCTCTTGTGAGGATTAAAGGAGACCATACCTGATAAACCCTCAGTCAGCTCTCCCACCCCCAGAGGTGAGCTAGTGCTGTTTCTCTGGGTGCATTCTGCAGCAGCGTCTCTACATTCCAAGCCCTGCCGCTTTTTCACTTCCCCTCATAGACTCACAGACTCATCCTGCACAAAAACTCAGCCTGCAAAGCAAACTCTCCCAACGTTCCCCCAGGAGAGAGAATGGAGTGGGTTTCTGCTGCTCACACGCTGCACCCCCCTTCACAGTCCCCCCCAGACACCCCCACACTTCAAACTCCCCTTTTCAGGGGCCCTCTGACCTCCCCTCACTTGCTCTTCCTCCACTGTATGCAGCTCAGCCCTAAATCCTACCCCTAAACCGTGCACCGAAATGATTCTAGGCGCTCAGCAAAGCCTTGTGGAGTCCTCACTTCGAAGGCACCTCAGTGATCAATGTAGGTTATTTGGGCAGAAATGTCATTCTAAATACACACAGCTCTCCACAAGAATGAGACCTTCATCGTGTTACAAATGTGTGTCCTAATGCCTTTAATTGTACATCTATACTAACTTTTATTCCAAATGCTCAACTTCACTGGGCTCCTCCATTCACTCATTCATTCACACACTGAATGGTATACTTACTGAGAACACACTGTGGGGACATGAAAGGCTTCCTGTCTTCATGGAGCTGACACACAGCCACTGCTAACCCACCTGGCCCGGCCACCCTCGCACCCATCCTAGCAGAGATCACGTTCGTCTCATGTCCCTAAAGCACAGCCTTCTTTCTCCCCAGTGGATGGGCCGCTGTTAGTCATGAGGGCGGCCTGCAGTCATCTCTGCGTCTTCCTGACATAGTTCACCTGGGAGGGAATTTCTGCCCCAGGACAGAAGTAACGATCTGGCCCTTCGCCCTCTCCTGGGCTCTCAGATTCTATCCCAGACAATTACCTTTCCTCTTCAGGAAATTCTGGGGACTTGGCCTAACCTCTGGGCAGTGAGTTCTGGTGGGGGTGGGCCTCCATAACACCCCCATGTCAGCAGAGGGTCCATGTTGTAATAGAGCCCTAGGCATTTGAGTCAGAGAGAACTGGGTTTGAATCCAGGTTCCAGGTTTCCATGGCTATACAGACTTCTGTAAGTACCTTAATCTCTGCAAACCTCCGGTTCTCTCCTCTGTGACACAGGGACAGTCACTCCCACCTAGCAGGGTGGCCTTGAGAGTAAATGATCGCGCAGCAGGTGCTCACATCTTGTTTGTGTTCCCAGGGTCACAGTGGAGGATTTCTGAGCTTGGATCCAGTCATCCCAGCCTAGGGGACCAAAACCACACCAACAAATGGAAGTGACCAGGCCCTTCATCAAACCCTAGACATGCAGACCCCGAGCGTGACCTTGCTGCCCCCGTATCTGCCCTGGTCCTGGCATGAAACACCATTGAGCCCTGGCTCCTGGGCTTCTTGTGCACAGGAAAGCCTTCTCCTCTACATCCTCACCCAGGCGGGGCTGGTTTTCTCTCCCTCACCTTCCAGACTACACACTCCTGGAGGCACTCCTCACTTCCTTCCACTCTGTCTCCAGCTCCATCGCCAGCTGCTTCACCGTTGTGCTGACCTTCACCTACCTCGAGGGCCTGACCTTGCTCAGCACCATTAGCCCCGAGTGCTGCCTGTCCATCCTGGGCCCCATCTGGTACCACTGCTGGTGCCCAAGACACACATCAGCTCTCAAATGTGCCATCCCTTGGCCCTGTGTCTGCTGCTGAATCTTCTGGAAGAGAACTATTGTGGCTTCCTTTTAGGGGTTTTGGCTGTGATTGGTGTCCAGTATTTGACTTCATCATTGCTGGGTAACTGATGTTCTTATTGGTGGTTCTTGCTAGCACCAGCCTAGCCCTGCTGGTCAGGATCCTCTGTGAGTCCCAGCAGGTGCAGCTGACCAGGCTCTGCATGGTCATCCTGCTCACAGTGCTGATCTTCCTCCTCAGCAGCATGCATTTTCGCATCCAAAGTTTTCTGCTGCACCAGCTTCAAGAGGATTTCAACATGTCCTTACATTATTTTAAGACAGGGATGGTCCTGTTAACAGCAGTGCCAACCCCATCATTTGCTTTTTTGTTGACTCCATTAAGCATCGTGAGACAGGGGCAGCTGGCCCTCAAGTTGACTCTTCTGAGAGCTTTGGACAACACAGCTGAGGTGAAGAAAAGCGGAGGAAGCCTTCCTCAGGAAACCAGGGAGGTGTCAGTAGTTTCATGCAGTGATTCTGTATTAATCAGGGTTCAGTCAGAGAAGTAGTACTTACAGAAGATTCTCTATATCATTGTGTAAATATGTACATATATTTGATCAGACACAGTTGTAGGTTCTGGTTAGACTGTTTCTACAAGGCTGTTGCCTGTTTGTCTGATGCTAGAGCTTGAGGCCCACAGGACAAGCTGGACCTCAGGAGCATGAGCTAAAGCCCATGAGAACCAACCAGAACTTGGGTCAGTCTCTCCCAGCACCTGCGGTTTTGCTGAAGCCTGCAGAAGCTGGCTGCCTTCCTATGGAGCTAACCGCACACCTGGTCCAGGAGTCAGAGCAGCCGCAGGAGCATCAGGGGAAGGCGGAGCGGCTGGAGGCCCAGCGGCTGCCTCGTGCCAATGAGATGAGCCAAGAGAGAAGCCACAACACGCATGAACATCCTGGTCCCCCAGCCCCGACCTTCCACACACACAAACAGTAGGAATGCTGGTTTCTTTCCAACCACCACATCTTGGGCAAACTAGCTCTTTATGCCCACTTTAAGTAGAAGCATAAAGAGAAAGGAGTTGTGGGAAACATTGTTCAGCCTAGCCAAGCTGACACTTCAACTTCAGACCCATCACAGTCCACTCCCTGTCAACTTGGCACCAGTAACCACCTCCCTAACCCATAGCTAATTCCAAATAAAGACAATAGCAAAGTCCAGCTTCCCACACATGCTGTACTTATCCCATATACACTTGAAACATACCAACCTTTTTCCACAAAGAGGATAAAGTCTCTTTTTGCTTTTCTAATATATTGTGCTTATTCTTTTTCTAGTGAGTTATACTCCTTTTTGAAATCCTATAACTTAAACACTGAGCTATACAGTTAACTGCTATTAGTACATATTCTATATGATGATAAAGGAATAGAAGAGAAGAAAAATATTTGTGAGATATATATATATATATATATATATATATATATATAAGCATTCACATTACAGAAATACTCACAATAGACAATCCTTTCCAACTGGTCACATGGCTGCTATTGCTGTGAACATATACCTTCTCCTACCAATTATTCCACCTCACCTTTGCCTACGGGAATAACTGCAATCTGTATTTCGGAATGGTCTGGGTCATCACAGTCTTCTTACATGGGTGTTGTCCCCTTCCATGACTTTTGCTTACAAGGCCTCTTGGTGATATAATCACAGGGCAGAGAATAGCCTCTGCTTTGAGGTCATAGAGACGTGGTTTTGTATACCAGCTTTGGCCCTATCAGTACGGTGAATTTTCTTAAGACAGCAATCATCCTGATAATGATTAAGTGAGACAATGCCTCTTAAACAAAGTGCAGTGTCTGACAGATTACCTTATTCAGGGGCCTTCACCCCATCCCCAGGGGAACTTTGCCAATTCTGGGGCCCAGGACTGTTTCCACTTTTGAAGAAATCCACTTCAAGCAGAAGGTTGAAAGCAGTACACGGAAAGCGTAAATATGTTTGGTCACTGCATTCAACCAAGAGGACAAATTAAATGTTTCTGACAACTCTTTCCCTAAATGTCCTACAATTTCCATCTCAAAACAACTAAAAGAATTAAAATTCAGCCTAACCCCCAAAAAAGGAGTCATCCCTAATTTTGACAAGACATACTCTAGCTTCACCCAGAGCCTGTCATAGGGTAAACACAGCAAATATTTGTTAAATAATTATTGAATAAAGGACTTAGTAAATAACTAAGTCAGTGAATTTTTAGTTCAAGCCTGTGATAAATTTCTACTTAACAGATTAAATCACTTATCTTTAAGTTTATTACTTCACCGATTTCATCAGAAAAACCAACTACGAAATGTATGGTTCGTGAAAGAGTTCCTCATGTGGCTTCCTTGCCTTGCCCTCTTAAAGCCCCAAGTACAAGGCTTCTCCTGCCTGCTCTGTGCCCTCAACCTGATTTGACCTGATGCTCCTTCTCCTCCCTCACTGCAATTTTCCATTGATTTTATATAGACGACACGTCCCTTTAGGGCAAGGCCATATAAGATTTACTTTTATATTCCTAAATGCTTCACACTGTATATTTTACTAATTTAGTTATACATCCATATTATAGATTATTAAGGTATATGATATATTTATTTGTTGGCGATGCATTTTCTATTGAATAATTGTTATGTTTAAATTGTTGCTATAGACTGAATGTTTACGTCCCCCTAAAACCGAAAGGTTTAACCCTAATTCCTAATGTGATGGAATTTGAAGGTGAAGTCTTTGGAAGGTGATTAGGTCATGAGAGTGGAGCCCTAATGAGTGGGATTAGTGCCCTCATAACATAGACCCCAGAGAGCATCCTTGCTTTCCTGCCACGTGAGAAGACAGGGATAAGACGGCCATCTATGAACAACGAAATAGAGTCTCACCAGATACAATCTTCTAGCACCTTGATCTTGGACTTCCCATCCTCATGAATTGTGAGGAATACATTTCTGTTTATTATAAGGTACTCAATTAATGATATTTTGTTATAGCAGATTGAAGGCTTCCATCATTTCAGAAATTCCCTCTCAGCCCCTCCCAGGCCATCACCTCTGCCTCCAGAGGCAACTACTGTTCTTTATCATTAAATATCAGTTTTTTAACCTGTTCTTGAACTTCATATGAAGTATACACTCTTGTGTAAGTCTTCTTCTTGATATAATAATTTGAGAAACAGCCGTGCTTATTCCCTCCCCTTTGTTGCTGAATAGAAGTCCATTGTAGAGATAAGTCACAGTTTATCCACTCTTCATCTGATGGACATTTGGGTTGCTTCCAGTCTGAGGCAACAGTTCCCCTGTGCCAACTGGGCCTGATGTCAATCTGTCAGAAGAGGGCTCCAGGGGGACAAGCAGGAAGTACCGCCATCTCTTCCGGGTCCCGTGTCCTTCCTGCCATCCAGCTCCTGGGGCGGTCTTCTCACACACAGGACACCCACTGGCACTCTGGAGTTTTTATGTTATTCCCAGCCGCTGAAGTTTCCCGGCAACTGCTGTGGCCTCGCAGCTGGATTCCCAAGGTGTTCAGCAACATTCTGTCTCCCTAACAATGCATTAATACCACAGGCTAGGTGGCTTCAACCAGAGAACTTCATTCCTCACACGTCTGCAGACTGGAAGGTCCAGGACCCAATTGCAAACAACTTGGTTCCTGGTGGGAGCGCTCTTCTTGGCCAGTAGATGGACATCATCTCATTGTGTCTTTACAGGAGAAAGAGAAAGCTAGCTCTCTTGTCTCTAACATTATAAGGACCCTATCCTTCCAGCCCAGGCTTCCACACTTATGACTTCATTTAACCATATTTACTTCTTTCATCTGAACAGCTCCATTAGGAGCTGGACTTCAACATAGAAATTGGGGAGGGGGGGACACATTCAGTCCGTAGCACTACCATTTCCACGGCTGGCTTCCAGGGAGCTCAAGAGGCCTTCTATCCCCTGCCCCGTGTGTGCTGCCTTCAGGTGAGTTTGCAGGAAATCCCAGCTGCATCCTCAGTGAGTTCAACTGCACCCCTGAGCTGTTCCATACCAAGCTTTATGGGTACATGGGGGACGTCTTGCTTGTCAGCTTTGGATTGGGACACCCAGCAATCTTTACCACCCTTTCCACGGGCTACAGGCTTCGCAACAAGATCAAAACCTCAGCTTTCTGTATTTCTTAATATCTTAGTACTTAATCCTATAACCAGTTAATAATACCTCATATGAAAATTTCCCTTTATAAATCACTAACTGGTTTCTGGACACTCACTTACAGAAGTAGACACCTCTGTCCTGCTCTCTCCCCACTAATATTTCTGCAAGTAAGCTACTTAAAATAAGAGGCTATGAGGAAACATTCACAAGCAAGGAGGCTCTATGTCATCATTTAGGCTTCAAATAAGGCCAGAAAAAAAAAAAATAGACTAGCAGGGAACAGTGTTGGAGGCAGTTCTGGATGGCACAGAAAGAAACTGGTTCATAGATGGATTTCTAAGAGTTGCTGAGAAATGAACAGAAGATCAAGGTGGCAATTGCTGGAGCAGGATTCCAGCGTCCAGTCCTCCCGTGACTGTGTCCCTGACCCCACGCAGAGATCACCCAGGACAAGCTGGGCGACTAGACCGGGGACAGAGGAGGTGGCAGGACACATCTGCAGGGAGGGAGAAGGCCTGGACTGAGAAGGGCCTGGAAACGGCCCCGGGGGAACCAGAGGGGCCTGGAGAGGGAGCGGGTCTGATTAGGGGAAGGCTGGACAGGGGGTCTGTCCTGAATGATGCTGAGGGTGTGTCCTGGAGCCAAACACACAGGCACAGGCTCAGCTTCACGTGGCTGTCCTGCCATCAGTCCTGGAACCAACAGGCTGTCCTCATACCAAGAATGACACGCAGTCTCAGTATTCCATCTCAAGCATTTATTAGATCCGCTGCCTTCTGTGGACAGAGAACTCTCTAGCTCAGTGTCCCCGCCCTTGGGGACTCACAGCCCCGTCTCCTGAGCAGAGAGAGAGGCAGCTCAGTACTTGTCAGGCAGGCCAGGAGGTCTGAAGTGGTTGGGGTCTTTGCCGCTCCGGCCCCACTCGTTGGCAAACTGGTCGGCCTTCGTGTCCTCCCGTAGCTCCTCCCTGGTCATGCCCTTAAACAGAGGGTCTGTGATCCCCTGAATAGTCTCTCTGGCATCACTAGAAAGGAGGAGGGCAGGGAGGGGATTAATCCAGGACTATGAGCCCCAGCCCCACCCTCCCCATCTCTCCTCTTTCCAAGGGATCAGTGACTCTGAGAGGAGCCCAGGAAAGAGGGGCTACAGCCCTGAGGCTCCCTGGGCTCAGCCCAGCTCAGCCCTGCACGTCCCCTGTGTGCTGGGGAAACAGCACCCGAAGGGGGAGGGTGGAGAGTCACCTGTCCCACCAGCCTTGCTCTGCTCTTCACCCACTCAGACCTCACACTGGGCGCAGAGCAGGAGGGTGTTTAATAGTAGGAGGGCCCACAGCCCTACTGGAAAGTTCTCCAGGGCTTGGCCCCTCCAGGTTGTCCAAGGCAGCCAAGCTCTGCCCACCCATCCCTGTAACCCAGAGACCCTGGTACCTGATCACTTTAGCAGCCCAGGCACCCCCTGGTCCCCTTTGGGCAGCATCATAGTTTCCGCGGGCATGGAAATACTTGTCTGCACCTTTGTAGTTGGCTTCTCTCATGTCAGAGTAGGCTCTCCACATGTCTTTAGCCCCTGGAAAGCAAAGCACATGGAGTAAGGATTATCAGGTGGAGAGAAAACTGAAGAATCAAGGAGTGAAAAATCTTCCACTGACTCGGTTTCAGCCTGTGGTCGGAGCACCACAAATGCCATAGGGTGAGAAGAGCATTCCTTATGCCCAGCTGCCTGCTCCTGGTACTGGAATGAGCGCCATTGGGGTGGGGTGGGGGAGGGCTACGTCTGTGGGACCCCTTTGTCTGACGCCTGTGATGCTGTCTCTGTGCTGCGTCTCAGTGAGGGCTCTACCTGATATGTTTAAGGACAGAGCGAGTTCATTACAGGACAGGAATCCTCAACAGCATTCTATTGAAATGTGAGACCAGGTATATTGTTGCTGTCAGGGCTGTCCTGGATATTATAACATGTCTAGCAGCATCCTTGACCTTTCAAACTATACCCTCAGTGTGACAACTGAAAATGCACCCAAGCATCACCAAATGTCCCCAGGACACAAATTTGCCCTGGGTCCATATCCACTGCTGTGTATATGATACGCTCTGGGGCACGTGGGTGAGTGAGGAGGTGACGTGCGAGACAGATTCTGAGAAAGGGCAGACATACTCCTCTGCTCTGACACCTAAGAAATGTATTCCTGCCTCACGAAAGGATCACTTGTGACTTGATTCCCCTGCCTGGTAGGTGAGTGAAAGGAATCCTGAGAACTCTCTAGTGGACGGTACTGGTGATGTGGGCTGCTTGAGGAAGTGGGTCTTTTCCTCAGCCTGGCTGCACTGTCCAATAATCTGGGGAGGCCCTGAAAGTCCCCTGAGCCCTCCCAGCCCAGGCCAGTCACCTCCCCGTCTCCGGGCTGGTCTCAGGCAGCAACAGTTTTCATGGCTCCCCAGGTGACTCCAAACTGCGGCCAAGATGGATTAGCCCCTGGCTTCAGGAAGTGGTGCTGGGAGAAGTCGGTGAGAGCCTTGGCCTCAAGCACAGCTGGGTTCCCACCTCTGTCCTGCCGCCTGCTGACGGGCACTCAGTCCCTGGGCGACGGACTCGGCTGCTCTAAGCCTCGGTTTTCTCCCCTTCAGGTGGAGGAAGATGCCCCCTCACGGAGGTTTTCTGCAGGTAATATATGACCAACTGTCCCAGCTTGACCGGAACTGCCTCTGTCTTCCTGAAACTGCCCCAGATAGTGCTGCTAATGTCCTGGAAAACTCCCCAGCCCTGGGCAGAGAAGGAAAGTGGGTCCCTCTAAATTGCACGTAAGAGCCGAGTTCCTGGTGGAGGTTTTCATATGATATTAGGTTCACACACACACACACACACACACCTGGTGGAGGTTTTCATATGATATTAGGTTCACACACACACACACACACACACACACACTCACACACACACACATACACACACCTTTATATTTAGTGGCTAGGAAAGGGTAGGAAACAGACTAAACAAGGACGGTGTCTCTCAGCATAGGAAGCACAAACAAGGTGTTCTGAAGGCCCCTGAATCATCCAACTAGGAAATGGAAGGAAGGAAGAGAGGAAGGGAGGGAGGGAGGAGTAGGGATGGAGGGACAGGAGAGGAGAACATGGATCGCTTTCACCCTACATTGTGCAACTGGTCTGAGGGAAATTTCGTTCCATTTCAGACTTGTTTTGTGTCTTCCACTCAAACTGCTATTTCAGCTGGAAATGATGCTCATTCTTTCTCTAGTACCTGATTGACATAAATCCTGTGCTTTCCAATCTCTGAAAATACTTCCCTACACCTGGCACATTGTGCCACATAGGGCAACATCTCCTAAGACTGCAGCTCCAACCCTCAGGGGTGTTTAGGGTGAAGCCTAGAGGCCCAAGGATGCCATCGCCCCTCCATCGGCCTTACCTTCAAAAGCCTCACCAAGGAAGGAAAGCAGGCCGTGGGCTCCCAGCACCAAGGAGCAGAGAATGAGGCCTGTGAAGAGCTTCATTGTGCTGAAAGGAAACGAGAGGGTCAGGGAGACACCGACAAGGCTTTCACCCCTCTCCACTTTGGGGTTTGTATGTCAAGGAGAGCCTGGCTGTTCATTTCCACTAGACTCTCAGTGGTCCTACTAGGAAACACTGCAGTAGGACATTACTGGCAGCCTCAAGCCCTCAATTCTGAACCCACCAACCCTGAACCCAAGACTGTCTAAGAGGTCACCCAGATGGCTTTGGTGGAAGAAGAGGACAGTTGGGTCCAAGTTGTGTCTTACTAAAGCAGCCTGTCGTTAATCTAAAAGCATTTCCCATGCACCACTCTGCCAGCACTGACCACATATAGGAGAAATAGAAATCAGAAAAGTTATGTTTTAAAGCAAATGTTTTCAAAGAAATGGCTCCTTGAAGTAGTTCCTCACCTGATCCCCAGTGGAGCAGGGCTGCTGGTCCCTGCCTGCTGTGGAGGGGTGGCTGTATTTATACTGAGCCATCCCTGGGCGGGTCAGGGGGTGAGGATGACAGCTGGACTGGTGCCCGGGGAGAATCCCTGCAGGTCATTTCTCCTACGGATCTGCAAAGGGTGACTTACCGGACACCCATGGCTGTCCTCATCCACAGGTCATTTCCCTGGTTGTGCAAGCCTGAGGAAATGAGGCAGTCCTGGTCTGCCTGGTGGCCAGTACCGGGAAGGCCTCTGTCCTGTCAGCAGTGGAGGAACGGAGGCGCGGCCCTGGGCTGTGGCGCTCCAAGATGGCGGCCTCCAGGCCTATGGAAGGTGTGTGGTTAGGGATGACGCCTCCAGCCTGGACCTTGATTTCCTGGCCATTTCTTCAGGATGGTCCCTGCTAGAAACTAAATCCTTTGAGTTCATGTCCAAAGCCCTTGAGCTTCAAAACCGACAGACCAGCCCCAGGGAACCTCACGGGTGCCCTGAGGTCCTTCCACTGCTCCGTGCGCCTGTGCTGAGCTGTCAGTTCCAGGGAACAGAAAGCCCTCTCCGTCTCTCGGCCGTGCGTTTCATAACGGTCAACACTTACTAATGATTTTGAAAAATCAGTATAATAAAATAAGAGCTTTTCGACTTGATAAAGGTTAAGTCAATCATCTATAGCAGCAGTTCTCGCAGTGTATTCCCTGCAAACCTGAGGATCTCTTACGACCCTTTCAGGGTGAGTCTATGATATCAGAACTATTTTCACAATAATATTCAACAGCAACATTCTTTTCCTTTTTCATTCTAATTTTTTCATGAACGTACTGGGTGTGAAAGGTCTATTGAAATAATTTTAGATTTCTGCATTCACCTGACCTTTAAGAAACTACCACTTGTCAAGTTTTGGTATCATATCAAAGAATAGCCTGAATTATCTTAAAACTCTGTTAAAATGCTCTGCCCTTTTCCATCTATGTTTCTGTGTAAGGTTGAATTTTCACCTTACTTGGGTTCATACTTCAACCCAAATAATGTATTATGACAGATCGAGTGTAGGGTCAGATGTTAGAACCCAGCTATCTTCGATTAAGTTTACATTAAAAAATTTTTTTTTAAATTTTAATGCAAACTTAATATATTTGTTATTATTTTTTTGTTTTGGAAAGAGATTATTTTCATTAAAATATATTATTTATGTTAACATAATGGATTTATTATTATCTTTATTTGTTTGACCATTTATTAGACACTCTGCAGAGTTTTTCATAAATTAACTCAGTCATCATAAAACTTCATAATATCATGAATGATATATTATTGTGTTTCAATATTCTTCAACATTTTTTCATTCTAGTGTGATAAATCCTGATAGAGTCTCCATAAATAAAAGTTCTTTGAGGTCCTCAATAATTTTTAAGAGTATGATGGGACCATGAGGCCGAACAGTTTGAGAATCATTGCTCTACAGCAAATATTATGTATAAAAAAGAAAGTTCAGGTGCATTCTCACGAGGGCCAAGGATAAGATATGGACTCCTCTTCAGATCAACTAGTTTCATATTCTCCTGGAGGACCTGCCCACTGCTAAGACAAGAAACAGGAGAAGGGTAAGAAATGGAAGAGAAGAAATGAAACCATCATTATTTCAAGATGATACAACCTTTTGCATAGAAAATCCATCAGAATAAAGTGGACAGAAGAGGCTGGTGGTCTACAGTCCATGGGGTTGCAAAGACTCGAACATGACTGAGCACATGTGCACAACAAAGCCTTTAAGAGAATTCAGTGAGATTTCCATGTTTCACATGAAAAAATCAATTGTATTTCTCTACACTAATTTTTAACATCTAAAAAATACAACACAAAATAGCATCAAAGCATTAACTATCTAGGGGAAAAGCTTTAAAAATACATGAATATTTACAGAACAAATTTAAGTTTGTTAAGGGATAAAACGTGGGGATGTGGGAATGTCATATTCATGGAGAGGATGTTAGTAAAGATGTCAGTTCTTCTTGGATTAATTTATAAATTCAGTTCAGTGCTAATCAAAAATTCCCAGTGGAATTTTTTTAAGAACCCAACAGATCTATTCTTTATGGATGAATGAAGGGCCATGAATAATAATGTCAATCAAAAAATAAGAGCCAAGAAGGGACGTGCCCTAGTCTCTGAGTTGCATGAGCTTGAGATTTACCCGAAGTGGGAAGGAAATTCTGAATGCTATGTCTGTGTCTTTAGGTCAGAGGGCATCCCTGGGGCCGTGAGAACTGAGAGCAGTTTGGTTTGCAGTACCGGTTATATTCAAAACAGGCATCAGGGAAGGGGATCCACACAGCTTTAAAGATCCTTCTTACCCCGAGTCTGGATGAAATTATTTCACATCAAGTAATGGGTGCCCACAGAGAAGTGTGTGTACCATCCCCTGCCTCACCATCCTATGGGGAATGTTAAAATGGTGTTGGGCCACACCTGGGGATGATTCAAGAGAGATGGGACAGAGAAGGTGAGGACCCATGGAGGCATCCTCTCTCATCCTCCCCGCACTAGTGCAAGCAGTGTGGCCAGCGCTCTGTGGTGTCCAGGAACAGGTTTGTTACTTGAGGTGGGGAGCAGGCCAGGGAAAGAGGAGTGTAAATAGTGAATGGAGCACACTGGGGAGTGAAAGTTTCCCTGGGGTGGATACAAGCAGGTAGTGGAGGAGTTAGAGAGTGTACTATCTGAGTTGTGATTGTGGAGTGGCAGGCTGGGGGCAAAAATGTGTCTAAGTTGAGAAACAAGGAGGCACTTGAACTTGACTGATGAGAACTCTAGAACATAGTAGAACCTGCCATGGAGAGGTCACTAGGTTCTTGACCACTCTGCAGAGGAGGAAGAATGGACTGCTGGGTTGATTGAGACTCGAGACATTTAGGTCAAGGAATTGAGATTCCAGGGATAAATGATAAAGCAAGTCAGGCAAGGCTCCAGCATGCACTGGCAAGGGCTTCATACAGCCTGGCTCATTTGGCAGCAGCAGGAGGCCTGAGTCACTCCAAGAGTGCCTCAGAAGTTGTGTTAATTGCATTATTCTCTTCTGTATCTGTGTTTTTGATGTTTTCACATTCTGGGGACTCCCTGCCTCTGGAGGGACTGCTTCTTCCAGAGGTAGCCAATTCTTAGAGATCAGTAAAGTAACCTGTGATAGTAAACTAACCTGTGAGTGAGCCTTTTCTATGGAAACCAACCAAGTCAGTCATACCTCAACCATCTCCTTTAATGGGCTTTCACACTCTGGGCCTCTATCCACCTGCCCTAATTGCCAGGTAGAGAGCCAGGTACTAGACTACCAGGAACCAGCCCCCCTGCCAAGAGCCAGCTGGAGGTGTTCAAACTAGCTAACCCTAATGCTCACCCTGCTTCACTGTTCTTTCCACAGAAACCCCAATAAAAGCATTTTCTCATGTTTTCCCCCACTCTTTCTGTCCCCTGACCTCTGGGTGCTTTCTTGTGTGGTCACCCTCTTCCCACTTGGCATGGTATGCCCCCTTCTTCAGGGATCTGTAACAAACTCTTTTTAGTGGCAGCTGCCTTCTGATCGTTGGCCTTACCATACCCAAATATTCATGGCAAGGACTGCTGCTGAAGCTGAATCTCCAATACTTTGGCCACTTGATGCGAAGAGCCAACTTATTAGAAAAGATCCTGATGCTGGGAAAGATTGAAGGCAGGAGGAGAAGGGGACGACAGAGGATGAGATGGTTGGATGGCATCACGACTCAATGGACATGAGTTTGAGCAAACCCTGGGAGATGGTGAAGGACAGGGAATCCTGGCATGCTGCAGTCCATGGGGTTGCAGAGTCAGACTTCACTGATCAGCAATAAACCATACCTGAGTAATAATAATAAAACCTATGTTTTAAAACAAAAAACTTACTGTGACAAGTGTTTCAAGCCGGAAAAAGAACCAAAATGTTGAAAATAGGAAAAAAAAAAAAAAAAAGAAATAACAACAAAAAACCCTGCACACTTCATCAGTGGGAAGGGAAACCTCTTGAGTCAGCCAGGCGGGAATCCTGGATGAGAGAGGGTGAGGAGTTAGCCCTGACGTCTTAAAGGAAGTCAGGCCTCACTGGAGATGGGACGGGGTTAGGGTGAAGGTCTGAGCAAACACAAAGTATTTCCTTGCCTCATTGATGATTCCCTGTCTGTCTGAGGACTCCCACAGGATTAGAGCCGGGGAAAGGGACAGTCCTAGGGGAAGTTGGGAACCAGATTTGGCAGATGCTGTAGCCAACTGGACCACAGGAAGCCATGGGCTGTTTTTCCTTGATCTTGAGACCCTCTCACTGTCCAAATGCTGGTAATTCCAGGCCTTTCTCAAGTGCGCATGTCCTGGAGGTGGGCACCTCTGTGTGCCAAGAAGGGCAGGCATGCCAAGCAGAAGCTCACGTCATCATTACCCCTCGTCTTTCTTTGAGTGACACCTGTCCCAGCTTCTCTTCTGACCTGGAGTCTCCTTGCTGCAAGATCCCATCCCTGGGAGCAACTGTTGGCTAGTCTGAACACTTTCGGCTGACTCTTGGCATAGGGGCTGGTTCCTGGTGTAGGAGCCTGGAGCTCCTGAATCAGGCTGGGGGCTTCAAAAAGTGGAGGCTCTGCTTTGGGCAGTGTGCCCATCTAGCAAGTCTACCGAGCATGCACTACTGGGGGTATGGAAAGACACTCTGTGCAAGAGAGATGTGAGTCTCTGTTTAGGCTGAGAATCAGCTTGGTTCAAA